>NC_060267.1:136764726-137012471 GCF_021613505.1 Equus quagga
GAAGAAGAAGAAGAAGAAGAAGAAGAAGAAGAAGAAGAAGAAGAAGAGGAAGAAGAAGAAAAGATTGGCAACAGATGTTAGTTCAGGTGTCAATATTTAGGAAAAAAAAAAAGTAGAGTTGGGATAACTGAATAGCTATATGAAAAAAGATAAGATTGGATTTAGTCCTTTCACCATACACTAGAAAATATTCCAAATGGATCAGAAATAATATAAAAATGAAACCATAAAAGCCCTGAGGGAAAACACTGGTAAATTCCTCTGTAGACTAGAAGTGAGGAAAACTTTGACTCAAAAATCCAGAAGTGGTTGTGCATACTACCTAAAGCAATCTACAGATTCAACACTATCCCAATCAGAATCCCAATGACATTCTTTACAGAAATTGAACAAAGAATCCTAAAATTCATATGGGGCAACAAAAGACCCCGAGTTGCTAAAGCAATCCTGAGAAAGAGGAACACAGTTGGAGGCATCACAATCCCTGACTTCAAAACATACTACAAAGCTACAGTAATCAAAACAGCATGGTACTGGTACAAAAACAGGTGCACAGATCAGTGGAACAGAATTGAAAGCCCAGAAATAAAACCACACATCTATGGACAGCTAATCTTTGACAAAGGAGCTGAGGGCATACAATGGAGAAAAGAAAGTCTTTTCAACAAATGGTGCTGGGAAAACTGCAAAGCCACATGTAAAAGAATGAAAATTGACCATTCTTTTTCACCATTTACAAAAATAAACTCTAAATGGATCAAAGACCTAAATGTAAGATCTGAAACCATAAGGCTTCTAGAGGAAAATGTAGGCAGTACACTCTTTGACATCAGTATTAAAAAGATCTTTCAGACACCATGTCTTCTCAGACAAGGGAAACAATAGAAAGAATAAACAAATGGGACCTCATCAAAAAAGAGCTTCTTCAAGGCAAGGGAAAACAGGATTGAAACAAAAAAACAGCCCACTAATTGGGAAAAAATATTTACAAGCTATTTATCTGACAAAGGGTTAATCTCCATAATATATAAAGAACTCACACAGCTCAACAACAAAAAATCAAACAACCTGATCAAAAAATGGGCAGGGGACATGAACAGACATTTCTCCAAAGAAGACACAAGGATGGCCAATAGACACATGAAAAGATGTTCATCACCACTAATCATCAGGGAAATGCAAATCAAAACTGCACTAAGATATCACCTTACATCTATTAGAATGGCAAAAATATTCAAAACCAAGAGTGGCAAATGTTGGAGAGGTTGTGGAGAAAAAGGAACCCTCATACACTGTTGGTGGGAATGCAAACTGGTGCAGCCACTATGGAAAACAGTATGGAGATTTCTCAAAAAGTTAAAAATAGAAATACCTTATGATCCAGCCATCCCATTACTGGGTATCTATCCTAAGAACCTGAAATCAGCAATCCCAAGAGTCCCATGCACCCCTATGTTCATCACAGCATTATTTACAATAGCCAAGACGTGGAACCAACCTAAGTACCCAACAAGTGATGATTGGATAAAGAAGATATAGTATATATATACAATGGAATACTACTCAGCCATAAAAAAGGACAAAATCGTCCCATTCACAACAACATGGATGGACCTTGAGGGTATTATGTTAAGTGAAATAAGCCAGACAGAGAAAGATGGACTCTGTATGACTCCACTCATAGGTGGAAGTTAACATATAGACAAAGAGAACTGATCGGTGGGCACCAGGGGAAAGGGAGGGGTGGGGGGAGGGCACAAAGGGTGAAGTGGTGTACCTACAACATGACTAACAATAATGTACAACTGAAATTTCACAAGGTTGTAAACTATCATAATCTTAATAAAAAATAAATAAATAATTAATTTGAAAAAAAAATCCAGAAGTGGGGCTGGCCCTGTGGCTGAGTAGTTAAGTTCGCATGCTCTGCTTTGGCAGCCCAGGGTTTCACTGGTTTGAATCCTGGGCGCGGACCTAGCACTGCTCGTCAGGCCATGCTGAGGCGGCGTACCATGTACCACAACTAGAAGGATGCACAACTAAAACATATACAACTATGTACCTGGGGGGCTTTGGGGAGAAGAAGGAAAAATTAAATCTTAAAAAAAAAAATCCAGAAGTAATAAAACACTGGCAAATTTGACTACATAAAAATCCTTAAAAAGAAAATTTTGTATCACATAAAAGTCTTATAGAAAATGGTCAATACATATGAGCCAACAGTTCACAACCTCATTCACATTAAAAGAGATGCAAATTGAAATCATAGTGAGACTAGTTTCCTTGCTATAAAATTGGTAAAAATCCAAGTATGATGATGTACTCTGTTTCTGAGGCTGTGAGGAAAGAGGCACTTTCATGCACTTCCAATGGGAAGGCCAAATGGTACTCCTCTATGGAGGAGAATTTGGCAGTATGTATGAAATTTACAAAGGTATTTACTATTAATTCAGCAATCCTACTTCTAGGGATCTATCCTAATAATAGTTTGGCAGAAATACAAAATTATATATACACATTGTTCTTCAATGCAACACCATCTATAATAGCAAGACCAGAAACAACCCAATGTCTATGAGTTGGGGAATAGTTGAACAACCTATGGTACTTTTACACAATGGAGTTCTACGGAGCTGTTAAAAAGAATAAGGAAGGGGCCGACCCCATGGCCACCTGGTTAAGCTCGCATGTCCTGCTTCGGCGGCCCAGGATTTCGCCAGTTCAAATCCTGGGTGTAGACATGGCACCGCTCATTAGCCATGCTGAGGCGGCGTCCCACATTACACAACCAGAGGCACTCACAACTAGAATCTACAACTATGCACTGTGGGGCTTGGGGAGAAGAATAAAAAAAAAAAAGGAATAAGCAAGATCTCTTTCATATACTCTGGGAGTGACCACCAGGATACATAGGTAAGTAAAAAAAAAAAAAAAAAAGATGAAGAACCATGTGTGTGGTGTGCAATATTTCTTTCAAGAAAAGGCAGGGGAATATGAATATAAATAAATACACACACACACAAATGTGCTTATATTTCTTTAAAAAAGGAAGGAAAGAAAGGAGAGAGAGAGAAAGAGAAGAAAGATAAACCAAAAAACAATAAAAATGGTTACCTCCATTTTTGATTAAAATGGTTACCTCCTACCTCCAGGGGGAGGGTGGGAATAGGGTGGAGAGCCTAGGAATGGAAGCTAGACTTCTAATGTAGCAGTTTTCACAGTTTCAACTCTATAATTATGTAAATATTATTTACATAAAATCACATAATTACAAAAAATTAAGTCAAAATGGGAAAAAAAGAATCAATCCTTACAAAGAAGCAAAATGAAACAAACGAGTTGGTGATTGTGCTCCACAGAGAGGGTTTTATTTCCTGTGCCTCTAAATATGACCCCACATCCCTAGTGGAGTGTATGCTAAGAACAAAAGGAGCAGCAAAGGAATCTATATATCAGTAATCACAGAATCTGTGTTTTCAGCAATCATAGTTAGTAAATATATATATATATGATATGTATTATATTATGTCACAATAAGGTAAATAAATAATTATACTGTCACTGGGAATCAAAATTTTCAGTGTACGAGAAAAGAGATACAAATATAAAATCAACAAAGTTAAGCAAAAACCCTATAATCCTAGGCTTGAAATAAATTGAAAATCATTATTAACTCTTGATGTATTTTTCTCTTTAAAAATGTGTTTCATACCTCTGTCCACTAAAAAGGCCGGGAAATAATGACCAACCCTAGTGCCCAGCTTTCAGTCTTGAAATACCATTCCCCACTAAAATGAACCAGGTCTGGGGCAGGAAACTCGAAAGATGAGTCTGGGACATTTTGTTGTACCAGAGAAGAAGGAAGTTATCAAAGACTACTAGAGCCAAAGACTGGAGAGCTAATTTAAAGGAGGTTTCTCTGTTAAATTTTATATTTTAAAAAACCCTCATTAATTATTTTGGAGGATAGGCAACCAACTCATTATTCTGAAACCTGGTAGAGAAAGAACCAATAATTTATCTTACCTTTCTAGAACAAACAGTACTTCAGAGTAACCAACATATAGATGTGAGAAAATTCTTTATAGAAGTATTCCAGCTAATAAACAAAGGAATGGTAGATTATCACCATTTTGGAGCCCTAATGAAAAAATGGATCTAGGCAATGATCATCAATGGCTGCTAGAACCGTGAGGTGAAAGGCTGATAGGGAACTTTATACTAACGGCTAGATCGAGCTGGTCACACCTAAAATTCTTGATTAATCTTTTTTTTAAAAAAAGATTTTATTTTTTCCTTTTTCTCCCCAAAGCCCCCCAGTACATGGTTGTACATTCTTCATTGTGGGTCCTTCTAGTTGTGGCATGTGGGACGCTGCCTCAGCGTGGTTTGATGAGCAGTGCCGTGTCTGTGCCCAGGATTCGAACCAACGAAACAGTGGGCCACCTGCAGCAGAGTGCGCGGACTTAACCACTCAGCCACGGGGCCAGCCCCAAGAAACTGTTATTTTAAATATGATAATGGTATTGTGGTTGAGATAAAATGGAGTCCTTATCTTTTATACATACATAAGTTTTAAACGGATAAAATTATTTAATATTTGTGCTTTGCTTTAAAACAATGGAAATGGGCTGGGGGAACTGGAGAGGGGTGCAGACTGGCCCTAGGTTGATAATCGTTGAAGGCAAGGGACCAGTACATTGGAGTTCATTCATCCATGAACTCTACTTTTAAATGTTTGAAATTTTCCACAAATTTTCCAAATGAGTAAAAGGGCACATGTGTATGGTAACAGATGGTAATTCATGTCTTTGGGTGGTGAACATGATGTTGTCTACACAGAAATAAAAAAAAATTCATTAATAAACGAATAAATACCTTGTATTAGCTGACAACTGCAAAAGTTGTTACCTCCAGCCCATTTCCATTGTTCTCCTATATTCAACAGCTGACCTGACATCTCTACTTTGATGGTTAATATGCATCTTAAACTTTGCATGTCCGAAACCAAGATCATCATCTTTCCCCACAAACATTCTTCACCCACAGCCTTCCCAGTCCAGTTAATGACAACTCCATCTTTCTAGTTGCTCAGGTTAAAACCTAAGAGTCCTCCTTGACTCCCTTTTCTCACATCCAATCTATCAGCAAATACTATGGTAATTCCTTTAGAACATATCCAGAATCTACTTCTTATTCCTTCCAATGTAGGGTTGCCAGATAAGATAAAAAACACCCAGTTAAATTTGAATTTCCCAAATATTGTATGGGACATATTTGTATTAAAGAAATAGTTTACCTGAAATTATAAAAATTTAACTGAGTATCCTGTATTTTTATTTACTAAATGTGACAACCCTATTCCACTGCCGCCAGCTTGGATTACTCTAATGGCCTCCAAATTGGTCTCCATGATTTCACCATTGTCCCACTTTATAGTCTCTTCTCTACAAAGCAGTCAGAGTGACTCTAACCCTAAGTCAGATCATATTACTCCTTTGCTCAAACTCCACTGCTCCTACCCTACTCAAAATACAAGCCAGAGTTCTCGTGATTATCTTGTGTCCTCTGCAATCTCCCCTTAGCCTTGCCTTTCTCTCATCTATACTCCATTCCATACCTCTTATGGGGCTCCTTGCTGTTGCTCTCCCTTGCTGGGCACCAGCTTCAGGTCTCTTTCCCATAATGTTCCTTTCACTTAGTTCACTCCTCCCTCAGATATCACCATAATAGGTTACCCCACTTCCTTCAGGTATTCTCTCAAATTACTACTTATTCAAAATCATAACACCTCAAAAATCGCTATGTCTCTCCCCTGCTTTTTCTCCACAGCACACCATCATTCTAATACACTATATGTTAATTTACCTTGTTTTGTCTGTCTCAGCACGCACACCCACGCCTACTAGAATGTAATGTTAAGCTCTTTAAGGATAAGAATTTTTGTCTGTTTTGTTCTCTGCTATATCTCCAGAATCTAGAAATTGTGGCTCGCAGATAATAGGTGCTCAGAAAACATTTACTGTTAAATGAGTAAAAAAACCTTGGGAACTAAGGACAATGGAGCAAAACTTTCCAAGTATCCACAAATTTAAAAATTTGTATGGCGCTCACTTTGGCAGCACATAAACTAAGATTGGAATGAGACGGAGAGCATTAACATGGCTTCTGTGCAAGGACTACATGCAAATTCGAGAAGCGTTCCATATTTTTGATGGACTTTGAGGGTATTATGTTAAGCAAAATAAGATTGAGAAAGTCAAAGGCTGTATGATCTCACTCGTAAGTGGAAGATAAAAACAACAACAAACAAATACATAGAGAGATTAGATTGGTGGTTACCAGAGGGGAAAGAGGGTGGAGGAAGGGCAAAAGGAGTAAAAGGGCACATGTGTATGGTAACAGATGGTAATTCATGTCTTTGGGTGGTGAACATGATATTGTCTACACAGAAATCAAAATATAATGATGTACACCTGAAATTTATATAATGTTATAAATCAATGTTACCTTAACAAAAAATAAACAGAAACACACATAAAAAATAAAATTGAAATATTTATGATTTGTTTTCAATTATTACATTTCAAGTCCCTAGACTCACCAGACTTCTTAGATATTTCAATAAAAGAGGTGAACTGAAGTACATACAGGATTCCTGATTCTCACGTTTACTTATTTCTTTGATAACTCCGAGTTTTCTTCTTCCGTCCACACTAACAGAAATTCCTCCTTCTAGAATCTAGATTTAGAATCTAGACAATTTTATACACATTACTATAATGCCATTATTACTACATCTAGATGACAAATCCTCTATCACCTTTCATTTCTATTTATGCTGATAAAAAAGAATAATTTATATAGTATGTGGCTTGGGGTTTAGAATAACCAGTCCTTGGGTTCCAGACCTAACTGATTCTTTTTGAGAAACCTTTTAGGTTTCAAATGTGGTTGAAGAAATTTCATGGTTACACTTGACCATGTCTAAGGACCACATGGGGCTCCTTGTGCTCGGCCTCAGGTTTATCTGTCCTCTGTGCATTTACCTGTCTTCACGCTAACTGTATAGGCTTTTAAATTCCCAGAGGGCAGAAACCCCATCTGCCTAAACTTCTCTTTGCAGATACTAGTACAACACTAGTAATGAGGTAGTCATTCTTAGGTAGGACACTAGTCATTAGAAGGCAAATAAAAACTGAAATGCACATATTAAAAACTTTCAAGGGCAGGGTTCCCTCCCCCTCTCACCCCTCAATCCTATTAAAGCATAAAAGGAGAAGAAAGGTTTGAGTGCATGCAAGGAATGCGACTATTTCCACAGGAAGGGCCCTGGCAAGGCAGAGGTGAAGAGGGTGCCCTAAGGGGCAGAGAGCCTCCCCATCTGACTCGGCCTTCAACTCTGAGAATCCTGCGGCCACGGTGTGAGGCCCTCCAAGTGCCCCTCTGGCTCCTCCACTCGGTTGCAGACAAAACAGTTCTCTCCCTCAGATTTTGCCACCTCTCTGGCCTTGGCGAGGCCAGTATCAACCTCATACAGCTGTTTTCTCTCATTCTCAGTCTCTTCAGCCAGGAGAAATGCTCTGGGTTCCTAGACTAAATTACCCCGATGTCCTTTCCAGAGGCCTCCAAGGGATTTTCCGTAGTAATAATCAAAGACAAACCCCAGTGGGCTTTCCTGGGTTCCTGTTCACCCTGACTTCCCAGGCCGGGACTCGGGACAGGAGACCGCAGCCGCCTGTGAATCTGACGAAAAGAGCTCTCCAAGGATGAGCACAGAAGTTAAGTCTCCTTGAAGAGCCAGAGTGGTCTTCCACCACAGGTAAAGAAAGGGTGCCTGGGAACGCCAATGCAGGGCTCAAGTGGAGAAGCCAGCGTCCCGGGAAACTCCTCGAGGTCCCAGGGAACCCTGAACCTATCCGAAAGGCCCCTTTACGGTTCCCCAACCGTGCCCCCACCCTCACTCCACCCTCTTCCCAGCCCGCCCTGCCCAACCCCTCCTGCCTCCACCTCAGGACCAGCACACACCCAACCTGGAGCTACCCTGATGTGGCCTCAAGGCGACTTCGCCCGCCAAGCCCGCCTAAGCATGCGCGGCCCCGCCCCCAGAATCCACTCTGACCAATGGGATTACGCCCTGCCCCCTGGGTCCGGCCCCGCGGCGGCTCGAGAGTAACGGTTTTAACTGTCCTAAGGGTTATAACTGTCATATAGTTGACTAGGCCTGGCAGCGTTCCTCGCGCCACACACCACCGCACGCCATACTCAGCCCACAGGCACCTCAGGAAATGTACCCTCACACCTCCACACTCACTCTCTGCTGCCCACCACACCCGACCCGGCATCCCCTTGCCAATGTGGAAGAGCTCAGGAGTCACCTGACACACACCCAGCTGCGTGTGGAGTGGACTGGGTGGCCAGGGACTAGGACATGGCTGGGGCCTGGTGGCTCTTAATGAGAACTGAGTAGCGGGAGCAGCTGGGGCTAGAGGCACTGTGGTCGGAGGAGGACACAGACCTGGAGACGAGAAAGAAGGCAAAAAATCGAACAAGTTTCCTGACCTGCTAGATGCTGGGGCAGCCTGAGGTCAAGGTGGGCAGGGGCGAAGGGTGTAGGACAGGAGAGGTTCATTTAACTCTGCCTCTGGTGGTTATAGATGACTTTTAAAGCCATGAAACAGGATAGGATCACCAATGAAGGAGTGATGGAAAACAGATCATATTGAGCCCCAGGACACAAAGTTTAGAGGCCTAGGTGAGGAAAAAGCAGCAAAGGAGCCAGAACAGTGTGGTCAGGGACCGGGAAGGGACAACACCGTCAGAGTAAGGGTGTGTGGAAGCCACCTGGACCATCCTTCAAACAGGAGGAGAAGATCAACTGTGTCAAATGCTGCTGATAGGTCAAGGAAAATGAGTGAGAATTAGTTACTGGTGACTTTGACAAGGGCAATTTTAGTGGTGTAGTAGAGACAAAAAACCTAATTTGTATATGGATTCAAAAGACACGTCTAATAAAGGACTGGTATCCAAAATGTCCTATGTGAAAGTACTTCTAACAGAAAAAGAAGGTAAAAATAGGCAAAGAGGGGCCAGCCCAGTGGCGCAGCGATTAAGTTCGCACGTTCCGCTTCTCGGCCGCCCTGGGTTTGGTGTTTCGGATCCCGAGTGCGGACATGGCACCGCTTGGCAAAAGCCTTGCTGTGGTAGGCGTCCCACGTATAAAGTAGAGGAGGATGGGCACGGATGTTAGCTCAGGGTCAGTCTTCCTCAGCAAAAAGAGGAGGATTGGCAGCAGATGTTAGCTCAGGGCTAATCTTCCTAAAAATATATATATACATAAAAAAATAAATTTAAAAAAAGGACCAAGAGGAGAGATTTGGCATATCCATACAATGGGAAACTGTTAGCAATAAGAAGGATGAGTGATTGATAAGCACAATGACATGGATAATTCTCAAAATAATTATGCTGAGTGAAAGAAGCCAGATAAAAAAGAATACATTCTGAATGATTCCATTTATATAAAATTCTAGAAAATGGAAATTAATTTATGGTGACAGAAAGCCAACCAGCAGTTGCCTGAGACTAATGAGTACCATAGAGACAGATTACCAACAGGCAGAAGAAAACTTGAGGGTGATGGATATGTTTACTATCTTGATTGTGGTTATGTTTCATAGACGTGTCAAATTGTACACTTTTTTAATGTTTTTTTTCTGCTTTTTCTCCCACAATCCCCCCAGTACATAGTTGTATGTTTTAGTTGTGGGTCCTCCTAGTTGTGGTATGTGGGATACCACCTCAACATGGCCTAATGAGCAGTACCATGTCCACGCCCAGGATCCAAACCACGGAAACCCTGGGCCACCGAATCGGAGCATGTGAACTTAACTACTCAGCCACGGAGCCAGCCCCTCAAATTGTGCACTTTTAATATGCACATTTTACTGTGTTAATTATACCTAAACAAAGATTTGAAAAATAAAAACATTACAGATAGCTGAAGCTCCACTCTGTCCTCTCTGATGCCATTCCCTAGGTGACTTCTATCCTGAATTTGATGGTTATCATTTCTATGCATGTTTTACACTTTTAGTTCAAATATTTGTATCCACAAACAATATATAACATTGTTTGCATGTTTAAATTATTTCATAAATTGTATTCTCTGTGCATCCTTCTACAATTGACTTTTTGACTCACCATTTTTAAGATTTATCTCTATGGATTCAAGTATCTGTAGCCCATTAATAGCAACTCCAGTATTTCATTGTGTGACTATAGGCCAATTTCCTCATTGTCCTGTTGGTAAACATTCAAGCTGCTTACAGTTTTTCCCCTATACAGATGCTGCAAAGAACTTCTTTGTATCTCTGAATACATGTGAGAGGGGATCTTCAGAGTAACTATACTAGGATGGACTTTCTGGCTATCAGAGTTTGTGCCAGTGACACCAGCGAGGTCTTAGTGTTTCCTGTCATTGAACTTTTAATTGGCACATTTTTAGAGGTTGGTCGCCAGCTTCTCTTCGTTAGTAAAAGGGGTGAACTGTTCACATCCCTGTGTTACAAATGAAAGATAGAATAATCTGCCCAAGGGTAGCTTGGAATGGAACATGATGTCAAATATTTTCACGCTCCTTCTTTTGCTCTTCTGTTATGCTCTCCTGCTTCACTGATGCCTTTGTAACATTCACCTGCTGTGACTAGTGTTCCTGGTCACCACAAACTCCTATGAGAGAAGTCAACAGAGCTTTATCCAGAAGCAGCAATTCTATCCTAAGAGCCACCAACCCCTTTAACATTTCTTTTGACTCCATGGAATATTTTCTAAATTTATTATCCCAAGCAGTATCGTTGCACAGTTTTAAAAATGCAGGATTTGTCGGGGCTGGCCCCGTGGCCGAGTGGTTAAGTTCGCGCGCTCCGCTGCAGGCGGCCCAGTGTTTCGTTAGTTCGAATCCTGGGCGCGGACATGGCACTGCTCATCAGACCACGCTGAGGCAGCGTCCCACATGCCACAACTAGAAGAACCCACAACGAAGAATATACAACTATGTACCGGGGGGCTTTGGGGAGAAAAAGGAAAAAATAAAATCTTTAAAAAAAAAAAAAAATGCAGGATTTGTCTCTAAAATGTTCTTTAGTATTTCATTGACGATATGTTCATCATACTCCACTGTGGAGCTTTATATGTTTCTATATATAAGGACTCTCCCAGGATGTTATTGCTGGGGGGCATATTTCTCTCATAAAGGAGTAAAAGCAGAGCAGGAAGCACAAAAGGGTAGCAGGCTTGGCACTGCCTCAACAATGAGTAGCATTGTGCAGTCACAACTTCCCTTTGTCACTAAGCAACAGACAGTTGACCTCTTGAGATTCTTTTTGCTCAGACATAGCCTCAAAAAGACAAGAGGAAAGTTGCCTTTTTCTGCCCTCTTCCTGGAAAGATGCAAAGTGCTTTAGTAGGCTCCTGGGTAAGAGTGCACTCTACAGTTAATTCTGGCCCCTGGCCCTGGCCCCTGAATTTGAATGAATCATGAGAGTAAACCAAGAAGGGTTTCATCCAGCATCCAGGCTGGTGGAAGATCTCGAAGTACCCACTCCCCCTCTGCCATCCTGAGGTCACCCCTGGAGCCTATCTAGTCTTCCTGATATAATGTCCCCTTCCGTGTGTCCTGTTCTCATGCTAACCAGCTGAACTTTCTAGTCCTCTAGCCACCCTAGTTATTCCCAATCCTTTGCTTGGTTTCCCCCAAACTTCTAGAGTTTGACTGCTCTCTAGACTGGGAATATCTTGAGGGCAAAGACGGTTTTCTTCCATCTATGTATCCCACACCCAGCCCAATGCCTGGAATATAGTAAAGGCCCAGTAAATACTATTGAACTAAACTGAATAGAGAGCAAGGGGTGTTCAACAGATAGTAGAAGGATGGACAGACAAGTTGGGTGACTCAAGCCCCCAGCAGGATGAAAAGATAGGGGGTTTCCCAGTCATGTTTAGGAACCCACTGTGATGGCCAGAGACCATCTTGGGACAGGTTCCTTCCACTCAGGGCTATGATCATGGAGGATCAGGCACACCTGTCCTCTCCAGGGAGCACTCAAGACAAAGAGCTTTTGGGCCATAGGCATTCCCTAGCTAGACATGGTTGTCCACAGGGTGTCAACCTAATGATATCAGGATAATACAGCTCCTTCTTAGACCCCTCATAGGTGCTCATTTCTGTCTTTTGCCAGTCCCCGTCCCTGAAATTCTCTCCAGAAGATATCCACTCTTGGTGAAGTACTACTTTTGGAAAGTCCATCCCTTGCTTAGGTGCTCCAGTTTCAGAGGGTTCCCTTCTTTCCCCAGAATAGCAGAGGGTGTGGCAAACAGGTGTTCACAACCTTGTCACAAAAGATGGATCCATTCAATCCTTGCTCATCAGGGATTTTTGACGTACTATTAATATTGGGGGGAGGACAGCAAAGTAGGCTTCCGCTCAGACTCCCCAGGGAAGGACCACACCACTGGACAGTGGCCCTGTTCTCATAACTCTGCTTAATGTTCTGAATCACCCCAACTCACAACTGCCTGGTCCCCTCCCCTGCTGAAAAGTCTTCCCTTGCTCTTAGAAGAGAATCCATATTCCTAAACTAGTCTAAGCCTGTCCCTCACCTCACTTCTTTCTACCTTGCTCACAATCCTTTAGTCATAAGGCCTCTTTTTGTTCTTCCAACACATCTCTCTCTTTCTGTCCTCTTAACCTATGACCTTGCAGTTCCCACCACATAGAATGCTCTTCCTTTGCTCATCACATGGCTGACTCTTTCTCATGTTCAAGTCCCACCCACATTGTCATGAAGGACTATCCCTGTTCCCTATCATTCTTGATCCAGTCATCAGGTTATTTCTTCCCTGATGCTATTTGCTATGTCTGACTCCCCCACCATAAGGAAGGTTCATAGGGGCCAGGACCTTTCTATCTTTTCATTGCTATCTCCCTAGCCCACATTAAGACCTTATTAAAGAAAGAGAGAAAGAAAGGAAGGCAGGCATGAAAGGAGGCAGCTCTTCCCTACACACACATAGCTCTCCCAGGTGAGCCAGCACAGCTGAGGCCAACTGTTCTAATGATGGATGGGAAACACCTCTCTACTGCTGGTCCCTCTCCCAGGGTGTCCTTCCTCCTCATATTCTTTCTATTCTGTCAGGAACTCCAAGAAGAGGCTTCTGGCCTAGGGACCCTGAGGTCTGGGACTCAGGGTGGGGGTTAAGGTGGGATTCACCCTCATGCCTGCCTTGTTATAGCACAACAATGGCTTCTACGGGCACTACAGAGGCCAATTCAAGAGTGAAAGTGCTCGAGAATACCGCCTTGCAGCCAAGCCCCAGCCTCCAGCAGTGTTCCTGCAACGATGCCAGGTACAAGGCAGCCCTGGGGGCAGCTGGGGTGGCTGGGCTAGTTTCTGCTTCTCTCAGGCCCCAAGAGCATCATCTCCAGCCCTGCCACAGCTGGACTGACACCGGGGACCAGCCTATCTCCAGGACATGTGTGAGGCCTGACCCCTCTTTACTGAAATGTCAGGTCTTCCCCCTACAGGCAGGGTGGAGAAGAGCCGGTACCAGGCTGGACAGTCTTGCTCAATGCTCCTTCTATATAGAGGAAGGGTCAGGGCCCAGATAGGGTGGGTGATCATTGGGAGAGAGCCTCCATAACCCAGGAAGTAAGCCTTGAGTTTTGTTGACAACTGCCCTCAAGCTCAGATTCCTTGATGCCATGAAGGCCCGTAGTCTAGCCCACAGTCAGCCTCATATTCCAGGGGCTCAAGAGTGAGTAGGAGGCCTCCTGTGGTCAGGGAAGCTGCATAGAAAGTGACTGGGTAACCACCTGCCCATCTGGCCGAGGAGGACTGGAAAGGAGATGGCAGAAATGGACTAGAACGGCTGGAAAAGGCTTCCAGAAAACAGGAGGAATGCAGAGTTCACAAGTCTCCCACCTCGGCTATGTGTGGAGACAAGGAGTGGGCACTGAGCATCAGTCAGGCCCCAACAGTAAAAAGCCCACTTAAAGCAGGAGAACTCAAGAGGGTGTACATTCAAAGGAGTAGGTGTGGGGAGTCTCAGGGAAAGGCAGTCTCGTAGGTTGGTAACAACCAAGTGGTCAGTACTGCTGGGCCCAAAGGTTCAAGGGGAAGGCATGGCTCCTAGAACCTAGAAAGAAAAGTGGTATGGAGGGGGACACCCTGAGAGGAGTGGTGATCTTGGGTGGAGAGACACAGCCAGGTTGGGGCTGGCCTGGGAGGGAAATAGGAGAAGAAACACCTCCTCTCATCTTCCCTCCATCCCCTCCCAGAATTTCCCAGTGGCCAGAGTGAAGGCAGCCTGGTGAGAAAAGCACTCAGATCAGCTTCTTGGGCAAGCGCAGGGTGGAGGAGCTGGACCAGTTTGTTTCACCACTTACCTATTAAAAGATACCTGGGCTGATTCCAGTTTCTGGCTCTTACAAAAAAAAGCTGCTATGAAATTCTGTGTACAGATTTTGGGTGAAAATAAGCTTATTCTTTGGGATAAATGCCCTGGAGTGCAATTACTAGGTCATATGGTAGTAGCATGTTTAGTTTTTTTTTTTTTAAGATTTTTTATTTTTTCCTTTTTTGTCCCCAAAGCCCTCCAGTACATAGTTGTATATTCTTAGTTGTGGGTCCTTCTAGTTGTGGCACATGGGAAGCCGCCTCAGCATGGCTTGATGAGCAGTGCCATGTCCACGCCCAGGATTCGAACTGGCAAAACCCTGGGCCACTGCAGCAGCAGAGCACGAGAACTTAACCACTTGGCCATGGGGCTGGCCCCAGCATATTTAGTTTTTAAAAGAAACTGCCAAACTGTTTTCCAGAATAGCTGTACCTTTTTACATTCCCACCAGCACTGTATGAATAATCCAGTTTGTCTGCATTCTCACCAACATTTGGTGTTGTCTGTATTTTTTTATTTTAGCCATTCTGATTGATGTGTCATGATATCTCATTGTGGTTTTAATTTGCATTTCCCTAATGTTTAATGATGGTGAACATCTTTTCATGTGTTATTTGCCATCTGTACATCATCCTCCGTGAAGTGTCTTCACGTTGTTTGCCCATTTTCTAATTGGAGTGTTTGTTATTTTACTGTTGAGTTGTGTGAGTTCTTTACGCCTCTAGATACTAGTCCTTTTATCAGATATGTGGTTTGCAAATATTTTCTCCCAGTCTGTATCCTGTCTTTTCATACTCTTCACGTGGACTTTCACAGAGAAAAACTTTTTTTAAAACTTTGATGAGGTCTAATTTATCAACTTTTTCTTTTATGGCTCTAGCTTTTCATGTCAAGTCTAAGAACTCTGCCTAGCTTTAGATTCTGAAGATTTTCTCCTACATTTTTTTCTAAAACTGCCCTGAGTTTTTAATCCTTGTCACGTCAGCTTGCTTTATGAGAAATGAACAGTAAGGCTGGCTGGCTTCCCACCTTCATGGAGCTTTCATTCTTGGAGACCACCACTGGGTGTCTAAGGCAGGAGGTCCCAATAGGGAAGCTTGTTAAAGACAGACACCACAGGCTCCACCCTGAAGATTCTAGTTCAGGAATCTGGGATGGAGCTAGCCCTGCCTTTTATCTAGTAACCTGCTGTCAGCCATTGCTCATACCCCAACCCAGCCAAGACTGAACTTCATTCATGTCTGCAGCAGGAGAAGCTGAGTGACTAGGGAGGGGGCCTCTGGGGATGGAGACCAGGGACAAAGGCAAAGTGGATGGTCTTGGGAGAGATTCCTGCTGAAGTCTGAGGGCCTGAGATGTGGTCTTTCTCTGCCTGGGGATGGGGCATGGTTCTCTGGCCCCAAGTGGGCCAAAGCAAATGCCCTGGAGACCTTCTGTCTCTGTTCATTGATTTCACAACAAACATGTATTGAGCACAATGCCAGGCACTGTTCTCAGTGTTGGAGTTACAGATGTGAGCAAGATAGACAATAACCTTTGCCCACAAGGAGCTTACATTCTAGTGAGGGGCATCAGACAATAAGCAAAAGCATAATATATAGTCATATAGTATGTTAAAAGGTGAAAAATGCAGAGTTGGGGTGGTGGGACTGCTGGTGTGGTGCTCAAGGAAGGCCTCCCAAGATGTAGATGAGAGGGAGTCATATGGCAAGCTGAGAGAAGAGTTCTAGGCAGAAGGAACAGGTGGTGCAAAGGCCTAAGGTGGGAATAGCTGGTGTGTTTGAGGAGCAGTGAAGATGCCATTGTGGCTGTAGGTAATGGAGAGATCAATATTGTATGGGTTTCACGGACCACTATGACGACTTTGGCTTTTACAAACATGAGGACCTGTTGTGGATTTTTGGCAAACAAGGGATATGATCTGATTTATGTATTAAAATAATTATCCTGCCTGCTAAGAGGACAATAGGCTAGAGGGGCAAGCTTGGAAGCAGGGACACCAGGTGGGAAGCCCATCAATAATTCAGGCAAGAGAAGAAGGTGGCCACGCTGAGGAATGGTCTGATCCTGGGTATGTATTGAAGTATCAACAGGATTTCCTGGCACATTGGATGTAGGGTGTGAAAGAAAAGAATCAAGGGAACTCTGAGGTTTTTGGCAGGATCTAGCTGTCATGACCTGAGCTGGGGGAGGCTGTGGGTGGAGTGGGTTTGGGGAATGATCCAGAACTCAGTCATGCGTTTGAAGATGCCTGTTAGACATTTACATGGGGATATGGAGTAGGCAGCTGGAGTTCAGGAGAAAGCTTAAGCAAGAGAGAGAAATTTCAGTTTCTAGGTGGCATTTAGAGCCAAGAGCCTGGGTTGCTGATGAGGGAGTAAGTGTGGACAGAGAGGAGGAGAGACGTGAAGGCTTGTCCTGGGTGATCTAGAGTTAAAAGGCCCCATGTGAAACTTGAACCACTGCCCCCCTGGTGACAGAATGTCCTGGAAGATGCCTCAGTCCCTTTCTCAAACAGTAGCCCCAGAGGCTTCTGCTTTCGGGGCAAGTACTAGGATGAGATGTTCCAGGAGTGAGATGTTGCTTTAATTCATATGTGCCCTTTCAGTGCGTTGGCAGTTTAGTAGTTTAGGGCTGGTGGCTCCTGGGAGCTTCCCTCCATTACGGGCCCTGAGGTAATATCTTGGGGTGAGGTAAGCATCATTTTTCCCCATTCACCTTCTTTCTCACTGTCTTTCAAGGAGCCAGTACAGCAACACTTCTTCTCCAAACATGACAACCGCACTTCCTACGACAAAGTGAGTGCTGGAGAGAGGAAGGAAAGTGGGCAGGCCCCCAGCCTAGGTTGAAGTTGAGCTAGGGTGGAGGGGATAAGACATTGCAGGGAGGGGGGGCTCCTGGCACAGACAGGGGAGTGTCTGTCTTCCTGACAACCTCTCTTCTCTGGGAAACAGCCCATTCCCCAGTAGGGGTACTTATGCTTTGGTTTCTTCCACCAACTTGCCCGACAATGTGCAAATATCTTTGAGGCCACTGACTTTCTGGGGCTTTACCTTAGAATGGAAGGCATGGCTGGGGAGGCAGGCCAAAGAGGTCAGGTTACAGGCCAGGGAGGCCAGGCACAAGCCAGGTATCACCAAGCAGGATTGGGTTTAGGAGGGGCCCAAAGAAGTGCCTGGTGCCAGAATTGCGGGCCAAGGGCCCATATTGTTGAGGAGGGCCCCTACTGCCTGCTGCAGGGAATCGGAAGACGGAAAGACCTGGAGCGTCTGTGGCAGCAGCACACCTTCCTGCGTTGGGCACCCTGTGAGCTGGAGTTGCGCCAGCAGCGGCCCCTCAAATCCTCCTACCAGGCCGATTTCCAGTCAGGCCCAGGACTCAGTGACCTTCCCCAGCGCCTTGTCCACTTTGTGCAGGTCCGGCCTCCCCGTTCCAGCACCACCTATCAGCAGAACTTCTGCCAGCCATCCCGGGGTGGCCATTGTGGCAGCGACAACGTGGAGCCCCAGGCCCCAGTCACCGACACACTGCCTGACATCCCGGGGATCCCAAGACCCAAGGTGCTGCAGCATTACCTTCATGCTGGGGTCTCTGAGTGTCTAAACTGGTCCAGAGCATTAAACAAGGACAGCTGACCCAGCAGCTTCTCCGTGCTTGCAGCCCAGGAGGTCTCAGAGGCTGGAGAACAGTAAGGCACTGCTAAGCCCTGTGCCTGGTGCCTGTGTGCTGGGCAGGGGAGTTGCTGCCCTGGGAACCATGCCAGTGAGTGAAAAGGGGTTAGGCCTGCAGGAGGCTAAGTGTCCAGGAGCGTTAGCAAGGACACAGCAGGTGGGTCCAGGATCCCAAATTCATTCTTGCAGCAAACCGAGCTGTGAGTTCCTTGCACTCAGTGTGGCTGCAAGGAAAGCAGACTCAATGGCTCCTACTAATGGGCAGCAAAGATGGAGGAAGAGGAAAGAGCTGGTAGCTTTGCTTTCTCTGGTGGGCTATTGCCTCTAGGGGTCTGGTGGGTGGCCATCCAGTCCTGCCTAAGAGACAGCTTCCCCACAGCTGGGACAGAGGAAGACTGTCCTGGCCACAGCCCCACTGGACTACCCCTCTCTATGGAGGTGAGCACAGGCTTTGAGGAGATGCTGTGTGGCATATACCTGGAGGTCATCCTGACCCTGTTGTATTTTGTTGTAGTTTTCTGAGCTCTTCTCTGGTATCCTGTGAGTTCCCTCTAACATCCAGGACAGTGGGGACCAGTGGTCATCCTATGTCACCAAAAGAGAAGCTGAGGCTTAGGTGGGGCTTAGATACCAGAACACTTGGAGGGCAGAGGTCAGATCCAAAAGGCTCCTCTGGATTGTCATCCTTGGGAGAGTTGAGGCCTCTGAAGGAGGGTCAGGCACTTCAGGGACAACACAAGAGTCCACACCAGGGGCCATAGACTAGATTTTAGCAGCACTTTTACTTCCACTTCTGAACTCCCTGGGTCCTCACAACAGCCCTGTGAGGTAGGTAGGGCAGGAAGTTTTCAGAGATCCCCATTTACAGATGAGGACGCTGAGGCACAGAGAGGTGAAATGACTTGCTCAAGGTCACACAGCCAGCAGCGTAAAGGGCCCAAGGCCTACATTCCTCTGGCCCTCTGGAGGGTCCTGCATCCACTCCTCCATTCCCTCTCTGTCCCCTACCCTCTCTGAACCCTCCTGGGTCCACGGGGACCTCAAGGCAGGCTAGAAGTTAGGTTTTTTCAGGAACAGACATTGGGGTGGGCCTGGTCAATTCCAGGTAGGCACCGACCCTGTGGGGCATGAGGCTAGCTCTCCCTCCTCCTACTTCCCAGTTGGCCAGAGGACCCAGTAAGTTCCAGAGCAAGAGGGGAGCTAGGCATGGTCCATGAATGAATGTGGGTAAGGGTGGGTGTAAGTGTATGTGTGTCCTGCGCTAAAGACGAAGGCCCCCCCAAGTCCCCAAGGCAGTATCTAAAGTGCCCACCCCTGTGCCTCCTTCAGCCCCCAGGGCCACAGCAAGCTTCCTCAGCAGCAAAAGGAGCCACGGACATTTGCCTCTGGCACTGAGCTGCTCCAGTAGACAAGCCGCACCAGGCATTCAGACCCCATCACGCAGACACAGTGCCTCCACAGCTTGGCTGGGACCCTGGGCCACACCCCCGATGACAAACAGCCGGTGCCCAGCTTGCAGACTAGAACAGGAGCAGCGGGCCGTGGGCATGGCAGGCAGTGCCTCCCAGCGCCGCCGTGCAAGGCTGAAGCCTTCCACAGAGCCCAGAGGGCACGGCTGGTTTCCTGCAGGAAGGAGACAGAGGTTGTAAATGGCACAGGCTGCAGGGGCTCCAGCTTTTTTGCTCCCTGAACCCAGAACAAGGCCCAGCAGGCACCACCCCAGGAGGGGCTGGCAGTGCCTTGCTACTCATCACCCCTATTCATCATTCATTCCTTTATTCATTCATATTCCTATTTTTCCATTCATTCAGTGGGCATTTGTCCTGTCTGTGTCTCATAGGCAACTGCTGGTACAGAGCCCTCAGTCAAGTATGAGGGATACCCCAAGAGCTAGGCCACATAGACCACACCCTGCCCACTTCACAGACTGGGAAAGGAAAGCTCACAAAGCCCTGATCCCTGGAATGCCTAGAGAAGGATAGGAGGTGGTGCTCAGGCTGAGGGCTACTCCTTCCTGTCTTGGGCTCCCCTATCCCTAGCCACGCGGAGACTCACCAAGGCCGCCAATGGCCACGATGTGGTTCCCAAGGGAGTCAACCACAAAGTCGGCCCTCTTATCCCTCATGCGCAGGCTGCGGGGCATCTTGGTCCAGGACCCTGCAGGAGAGAGGAGTTCAGATCTAGCCCCCTCAACACACTGCACCCCTCCATCCCATGGAGAATGGGAGGACAGCCCAGGCCAGCCACTGCTCACCATGCTCCAGGTCGAACATCTCCACAGTGTTGACAAAGTGTGGGCGGGAGTAGAAATTGTGGGGCCCGGGCTGCTGCAGGCCACCCAGGCTAAAGACGCTGCCTTCGGCCATGGCGCAGCCTGCAAAGGCCCGGCGGCTGGGCAGGCTTGGGTGCCGGGTCCAGGTACGGGCCTCCAGATCAAAGGCCTCAAAAGCAGTCACTGGGAGCTTGCCCTGGCGGCCCCCTGCCAAGGGAATTGGGGCACCTGGGAGAGAGCCCAGGGGGTCTGGAAGTCTCCTTCTTCACGAGGTTGCTGAGCCTTCATCACTGCCCGTCCCAGCTCCCCATACCCAGCTGTATGCACACCAGAGCATGGATCACCCACCCTGCAGATCCTCAGGCTCTAGGGTTTAGTTTTCCAGTCCCAGCAGGGCCACCAGAGGTCAGAGCCTCCGAGCAAACCTGGCTTACCCAAATAAAGCTTTTCTTGTCCCGCCATCCCATACTAAGCCTGATCCCAGCCAACCTGGGGTAGATGCTTCTGGACTTCAAGCCCATTTCCCATATCCCCCAGGTCCTTACCCAGGACATAGATCTTGTTCCCATGCAGGAAGGTAGATGCTCCATAGCAGGGTGTGGGCATGGAAGGTAGTGAAAGCCAGCAATCCCCACGGGGCTCATACACCCGAACCTGGGCCTGGGGGGCTGTATCGGGGCCCATTCCCCCCAGAGCATACACCATACCATCTGCATAAAAAAGAGTAATTCAGACTGTAGCCCAGCCTCTCCAGGGCACCTCACTCTGACAGCTGCCCTGGTCAGGCCTGGGGGTGGCTGTGGACCATGTGTTTGTGGTATCCCTCCCCAGCAGCAAAGTGGAAATCTGCCTGCCTGGAGTCGGGGCTGGGAGATCTAGGATTCCCACTCTGGCCAGGGCCCCTCCAAATGAAGAGCAGGAGGCAGCCGATCTAATTATAATCTGTCTCCGTTTCCTTGGAGATGCTATGGCAACCAAGTCTGGCATCCAAGCAGGACTGGTGGTCAGACCTGGAGGCCACAAGGTGGGGGATCCCATGGGGGAAGGAGGGTGGAGGATGGTTTAAGCTGGGGGAGGGGGGGCGGCATTTGGGGATCTGCTCAGCATGGTACTCAGACTGGGGAAGGGGCTCTGGGGATCAGTTCCGGGGCTGGGAGAGGGGCTTGGGCCTGCAGGATGAGGGTGCTGGCCACAAGCCTTCTTTCTGCCCAGGAGCCTTGCCAGTACCTCTCCACCCTGCCCTTTCACTAGAGTAGGTTCTTGCCCTGTTATGCCCTCAGGGTCACCCGGGGGCATGTCTGGGGGTCTTGGGGAGATGGGTTAGTCAGCTGGGAGCTTCCACAGCAACTGTCTCCAGGCCAGCTTGACCTTTGTCCAGCTCAGGCTCCCTGGTGTGTGTGTGTAGGGGGGGGCAATCTAAGCACTTGCTGGGCTCTGAGCCAAGGCCCTGCTCCTCTCCCTCTCCCCCAGGTTATTTATAACTCTGGGAGTCATTGGGCCATCCCTCCTTGTCTCTTAGGGAGGAGGAATGGGGCAGGGAGGTGACTGGGGCCTCCCATCATGCTGGGGGCCAGCCTGGGCTCTGCCTCCCACCTGACAGCTGGAAAAGGCAGTTAAGGCTGCTGCTAGCCCAACTCAGAGCTAGGGAGGCAAGGGTAGAGAAGGCAAAGCTAAGTCCAGGGCACCCAGGCAAAATTCATAGCTCTTACCCAATTTCTGAGGGTAAGGGACCAAGTCAGGAAGAATGGAGGGTGTTGGGGCACCTAACGGACTTTCCTTGGGAAGCCACTCACCTCTCTCCACAGTCGCAACCCCCATGGCTGCCTGAGGGAGTGTGGCCCGACGTTCCCAGCGGCCCTCATCAGCCAGGAAGGCCTCCACAGCAGCTACTGGGCTCTGGCCCTCATCCACACCGCCCATCACTAGCACCTGCTTGCCCAGCACCACAGCAGCCGCGCCAGCCCGGGGAGTGGGCAGGGGTGCCAGTGCCAGCCATGTATGTGAGGCCATGTCCAGTGTCTCAGCAGTGTCCAGGGGTAGTCCAGCCTGGCCACAGCCCCCCAGTACTAACAGGTGACCATCCTGGTATGCCACTGTGCCATACACCCGGCAGGTGGGCATGGGTGGGAACACCTGCCAAGCAAAGGCCCGGCTACCTCCTGTGGCCATGGTATTCACCTCCAGTGGCAGGCCATGCCATCTGCTCAGGCTACAGGCCTCACTGAGGGGGAAAGATGGGGCCTCATCTTGATTCTACCAGGGCTACAAGGGGACGTCTGACCAGTCCAGGGACCTTGCCTTCACCTGGAGGAGAGAGGGAAAACAAAGGGTCAGTGCCACTGGATATAGCCCCTCACGGTACAGATGAGCAGCCTGTAGCTGAGAGCAGGGCTGGCCCAAAATCACTGGTGGGAAAGGCAGGAGGAGGACCCACCCCCGGTAGCTAGCACACCACTGTGGAGGCACACCTCCTGGAGTGAGGAGGGGAGACTCCCAGACATCCAGGCAACTCTCCTAATTCCTATGGTGCATGAGGGATTCTGCTCCTAACCCTGCTCTCACCTAGGAGCTCCCTGGTCAAATCTAGGTCTAGGAGGGAGGCAAGACGCCTAGGATAGGACTCTCCATCTTGGCCCCCTTTCCTTCCCCTCAAAAATTCTCACCCTGGTGCTCTGCATCAGCAGAGTTCTACTGTACCCTCCCTGCTTCCTGGCTTCCAGTGTGCCTTGGGCAGCCATAAGGGTCTCTCAGTAGCTGCCAGGGATCAGACTCCGGGGTATCCTTACCAACCTTTTGGGGCCTGTTCCATAAAGTTCATCCATTCCCACTAGCAAAAGGCCAAGATCAGAGGAGGGGCTGGACGCCAAGGTCCCACATTCCCCCTTGAGGTCTACCCTCAGGGGTTTGTCCACGCCCCGTTCTCAGAGGCCAGCCTCCTTGATGTCCAGAGGGAGAAGGCGAATGATGTGGGGATCCTGTGAGCACAGGACTCTACGGTCCCAGAGTCTAGGGCGTTTCCAGCAGCAATGGGCAGCTGGACTTCTGGGTCCCCTCACAGCAGATCCCCAAGTTCCCCAGCCTCTCCCCTCCCAGCCCCCCGCAGGGACCACGCTCCTGGGACCGCTGGTGCGAGGGCCTCCTGGCCTCAAACTTCCACCTCGCAGGAGTAGGGGGCGGGGAGGGGGGGCGGGTCCAGGCGAGCGCGCTTGGGGCTCTACACCCCATGCCCCTAAACTTCCCTTGAGCGTGGCTCCCGCGGGACTCACCGGCCCGGGCTCCGGCGCCGCCGGGGCGCGGGGTCGGCCGTTCCGGTTCCGCTGGTGCGGGCTCTGACTGGGGCTGAGGCCAGGCTCCGGCGGGGCTCCGGCTCGGCTCCGGCGCGGGGCGGGGCTGGACGGCGTCCGCCCCTCATCCCCCTCCCGACTCGGGAAAACCTCCCCCCGCCTTAACCCTGCACCTGCCGTGGCCGGAGCAGGCCGCGCAGACCCATGGTCACACGCAAACGGGTGAAAAGACACGGACATGTGGACACGAGGCCTGCCCAGGACCTAGGGTCCACCTCGGGCCGGGGGGAGAAATGAGGCAGCGGTAAGCAGCACAACACGTGTGCGGTGGGGGCCGTTCTGAGCGGGACCCAGCCTGGGAGCACCGGTGGGGGGTGGGCCAGCACAACCTGGGGGCTTGAGCTGCAGCCGCCGGCCCACCACCTACTGAGCTCGGAGGAGCCCAAAAACAGGCTTTGCGGCGGCGCCCCCTGGAGGCCACTTGGGGCATGGCCTGGGCCTCTGGTGGGGATGCTGCCTGGGTGGCCATTCCCCAGGCACACAGCAGGGCACAGAATAGGTCCTACGGTACACACTGAGGCTAGAGAGAGGGAGTGGAGGAGCAGACAGTGCCTGCCTCAGGGCTTGACAGGACCTTCCACAGGCCTGGGTGGGAGGAGTTTTTGGGTGGAGAGGGTAGCTCTGAGCGTAGGGTGAGCTTGAAGAGTTAGAGGCCAGGGAAACTCCCAGGCAAGTCACTTTGGCCTCATCCCATAGGTCCTGAGGCCTGGGCTACTCTGGGGTCCAAGGCACTTTGTGACTGTCCATCTTCATGGTCCCAGACCTGCCTCTAGCAAACTCTGGGGTCAGGCGAGAGCAACCTGGTGTGCCAAAGGCCTACCTACCTCAGACAGAGAGCCTTACCCAGCCTATCTTCTGAGCATTCAGAGTACTGGCCAAGTCTGTGAGCTGGGGGCCTGTTCATATAGGTCAGTGGTGGCCTATGAGACCTTGTGGTCACCTTGTGGTTGTCTGTGCTTGCTACTATCTTGTCCCTCTTTCACGGACAGTGTCTGTCTCATTTTCCCCAGAAGCACACCTGGAGACAAAGATACAAGTGCATATAGTTAATGTGGGAAGTGAGGCCAGGAAGCACCAGTAGAGTACTGGCAAAGAGATAGGAAAGTAGCCTTTATATAAAGAGTGTTTCATCAAGGAAGTTACCACTGTGGGCAACTGAGACCAAATCCTGCTGGGGACTCTGAAAGCCAGTATAGAACATGGGCCTCACATTATTGTCCCTCCTACCAGAGCAAGTGTTGATGAGGTACTCATTTTCAAATCTCCATCAGTCATGGATTGAGAGCTGCTCGGGGGCATTAATTCCCTAGCCTGCCTGACTTATAGCCTGCCAAGAGTGTGGGCAGAGCCTTCTCCATGACTAGAGAGAGAGTCTTCAGCCCGTTTTAGGGCCTGGCAATTGGAGTTGGAAGTCACCATGGAAGGAACACCATATAGCTAAAACTAGGGGGTCCTTGTGAAACTTGTCTCAACTGAAATCTTACTAGCGTCTTCAAAGTTTCACCCCTCATGACCTTGACTTCCTCCTACTGCTTATCCTGCCTCTCAGAATCTTTTACAAGCCCTGCTTCCTTTCCCTTCCCAGGAAGTAGCTCCTCAAGATCTGCCCCTGGCTTTTCTCCTTGGCTCACAGACTCCCTCCTGGAGTGATCCCTCCTAGGCCACTGGTCTCACTCATATCTAGATCTCCACCAGACCTCTCTGCTCAGGTAGATAGGGTTGCCGGTCCCATCACTCAGGGCAATAAAAGATGCCAAATGGAGAACAAGGGCTGAATCCTTGGATGACCCAGTGGTCTCTCCCAACCTCATCCTATCAGATCTCAGTTATACCTATAAAGTCAGTATCCACCAAAGTCCAGGTCAAGTCAGACTTTGCTCTGATTAATACTCCCAGAGAGTTCCATCTGGGTCATACTGGGCACCAAGAGGCAGAAGGATCAGCCTCCACTCAGGGAGCTAGGTACCCCATGACCCTTACTCCTAACCCCTACCATGATCCCAGTTCTGATGTCTGAAAGGGACACAGCTTGGGAATGGACCTACCCTTCCTAGTCCTCCATTTTGCTCTGACCTCTGGGCTGGACATCATCCGAGAGAGCTCCCCTTCCTAGGACACACCTAGGCCCATGCCATCACTGGAGGCTGAGCTCTGCGTCTTCATGGAAGTAGCTTCTGCTTATGCAGCCCTAGCCCCACCTACACAGAGGCAGCTTCTCCAGCTGGCTTTGGAGAAGCTGTGGAAGACAAGTGGGGCAGAAGGTGAGGCTGGATTGGTCCTGAGAGTGAATAGCTAATACTCAACAATGGATAGGGCAGAGACAGGGCTCACACACAATTAAGGACTGGGAACACTCAGGTGGGACTTCCTGATTGCATCTCTTGAGGCCTGGCCCTTGGGATCCCACCCTTCCCTTCTCTCTACCAGGATGAAGGGTTAGAAGCACTGATCCCAGAGGAGCAGGAGAGTTTGCATTTCCTACTGGACAGCTTGGCTACGCTTGAAGGTGCTGAGGACACCACCATCAGTGCTAAGGCCCTGGGAAGTTCAGGGACACCAGGTGAGGCCTGTGGTGGGGTGGGTGTTTTTCTTTGCTGGTGCCCAGACCCCTCTGTATAGGCAGGGAGATGTAGAGCAGCTGGAGAATCCTGAATTCATATTGGGAGGGAGAAGGGCTATTAACCAGTCCCCAAATGAAGCACCCAGCCACCCTCTTGTGATTGCCCATCAACTTCCACCTGGCCCCAGCTACCAAATTTGGCACCATTGTACATGTCAGGGCCCAAGAGTTGTGGCAGTATTTCTGCCTCCTAGCGCAGGCTCTGATTCAAGTGCAAATGCCCCCACCATCTCATTCATGAAACCAGGGCTTCCATGCTGGCTCCTTGGATGTGGGGACCCCCTGACCAAGAGGGGCCTTTGGTCAGAGCAGTAGAGACCATTCTGACCCCTGGGACTCCTAGGGTTAATTTTGACCTTTGTCCTCTCATCTGGTGCTGCTTGGGCAGTAGGCCCTGTAACTACCGCCCTTCTGCTGGCCCCAGGGTACAGGTGGAAAGACTGAGGTCCCAGTCTCCTAGGCAAAAGGACAGGGATTCAGGGCAGGCTTAAGACTGGAGGCAGGACTTCTTGCCATTTAGGGGGCTGAGGCTGGGCCGGGGTCCTCCCACCACACCCATGCACCTGTTCCTAGGCAAGTACGCTTAAGCCCACACTGGTATGCTGGGACTCTCAGATTGGACACGCCCAACTTTGGGCTTGTGTGCAGCACATGTGTGCACACGAGCTTTTCATGCCACATGCAGTGGGCCCCATTCTCAGGAAGAGAGGAAGGCCTGCTGCCCTCTGAGGAGGTACTCCTGCTACAAAAACAATAGGGGCTCCCCCGCCATCCTCCCAGGCAGCAGGCACTCCTCTTTCACCCTCTGGTCAGGCATCTGGGACAGAGGCAGGCCTTGTCAGTGGCTGTAGGAGGACCAGAGGGTGGAGGATGGCTTGGACCTTGCCGAGAGTCGCTCCCAGATGTGGCTGCACCACCAGGCTCCTCAGAGAGGGGGTCAGTTGGGCCCCTAAACCAGTCCTAGCCGGGCTCCAGTGCAGTTGGTGCCTAGGGCCGCGTCTGAGAGGGCCTCTGCTCCTCAGACTCCTGCACAGGCCCGGATGGGTTTAGAGCAGTCCCCGCGGCCACCTCCTCCAGGAAGCCTTCCCTGGTACCCATCTACCCCGCCCTCAGACTTTGGGGGAAACGGGGTCTCGGGGGGTCAAAGGTCACTAGGGCGGGCTAGGTCCCGGAAGCGGAAGCGCAGCGCACTTCCGGTGCTCAGCGGGCGGCCATGTTGGAGCAGCGGAGGCGGCGCAGAGGCGCGTCCTGGGTCCCCGCGGCGGCGCCGGTAGGTTGGGGCCGTGGGCCTAGCCGCACCGCGGGGGGGCCGTCCGCGAGGCGACAGGGCGGATGGGCCGAGCGGCTGGCTCTTCCCGGACCCGCGCCCTCCGCCGGCTCGGCTGAGACCCCCCCCACCCCACCCCCACCCCGTGCCCAGCGACCCCACCCTGGGGCTGCGCGACCCAGTCGGGCTCGCCCTGACCGCTCCGCGCTTTTCGCTGTCTCCAAGACCGCTGCTTCTACCCGCGGCTCAGGCCCCAGGGATGCGGCCTCCCCGCCGAGGGCCCTAATCTGCCCCCACACCAGTCCGTTTGGATGGGGCCTTTCCCGTCCCCCATCTTTCATCAAACTTCCCCGGCCGGCCTCGGGGGCACATGTGAAGGGAAGTCGGGGGCCAGGCTGCAGCCTCTGTTTCCGGAGCCTCTTGGAAAGCCCAGAAGACCCCCTCTCAAGGGCCCAGACCGACCTGGGCGGAAGAACCCCCAGCTCACCCCCAGTATCTGTGCCTGAGGGTAAACAGGCCCCTCTCTGTTCTACAATTTACAACCCTGGGGACTGCATCCCCTGGGAAAAAATGAAAGAAAAGAACTAAAGTCATGTGCAAGGATTGTGCTCGGAGAATGGCCTCTGGAGAGAGGAAGTGCTGGAGACACCTGAGGATCCAAGAATGTTTCCAAACAAAGAGCTCCAGGGGATTTTGAAAACTTCCTCTGGTCCATTAGGGCGGTAGGAATAAGCTGCCTCCTGGCCCCAGGGACCTGCCTGATCCCAGTTGATCTTTTAATAATCCCGTGCAGCTGGGGAGCTGCCTCCTGGAGCCCTCAGTGCTGGGTTGGGCATTAGATATTAGTCAAGATAATATCTACAGCTTTTTCAGAGGAGCATGGTCCAACTTCGGTGTTCCCAGACGGCTCCATCTGAGCTGTGCCAAGGTCTGGGGCCCTCCAAACCCTAATTAGGACAAATCAAATCTCTAGTGTCCACCTTATTAACCACCCACTGTCAGACCCTGGCCTCTTGGTCTGACTGCCTGGCCCCTAGCCTGCCTGATTGCTTAGAGATGTGTCATTAGTACCTGCTACTCATCATCTTTTTAGTTTCTGTTGGGGAGTGTGGTTCTTTCCCTGGGGTTGGTCTCCGTCACTGTGGTGCTAGGAATCAGACCTGAGTGGCCTGTCTGGGGACTCTGAAAGCAAAACTTCTGGTGGGCAAGGAGGTTCATCCTTGGACACCTGAACAGCAGCAGCTGGAGTAACAGAGATGGACATTGGGTGTAAGTCTGGGCCCTTTGGCCACATTCAAGGCTTGTGTTGCCCTGCTTTCACCTGTTTTTCTGGCTAGATCTCCCAGCCCTGACTGCAGATTCCAGTCACACCAAGTGTGCCTTACTCTTTCTCACTTCAGAGCCATTGTATAAATTATGCCCCTTTTTGCTCCATTTACAGCGGGTCCTTTCCTTTTGATCACTCATGTCCCAGTTAAGTGTTGCCTCCCCCAGGAATCCTTGCCTGACTCATTGGCGAGCTGAGCTGGGTGCCAGTCTGCACACCCAAGAACCTTGATGGTGCCTCTGTCCTGCCTTCTGCCCACGGCTCCTTGAGGGCCGAGGTATTCACCTGTGTTCCCAGGGTTGAATCTAATACTAGGTTTCTGGCCTAGAATTCAGAATTGAATTAGAATGGGCCAAATCTTTCTAGGGACCCAACAGCAGGTTAGATGGCTCTGATGAACTTGTGGTCACGTATCCTGAAGAAGCAGCTTCTGACCCATGTGGGTCCCTCCCCCACCCCCCAACCCCTGCCTTACCACCATGGTAGGTCAGAGACCAGAGTGTTGCCCCAAGGAGTGGTCAGGTCTCTTCATGTCAATGGATGTTATGGAGAGTGCAGGCCTAGATGATCTACTACCTATCCTAGCCCCTTATCTTGGTGCTGTTCTTACTGACTCTTTTTCCTCTTGCTTCGGAGGTGCCAAGCGCTGGTTTGTGGATACCCAGGCAGATCTGCAGTGCCTAATGCCATGAGCGTGGTGGTGCAGCATGTGGAGGAGAAAGCTGTGCACTCCTGGTCGAGGATCTCCACGGCAGGGAAAAAGGCCCTGGAGGAGGCGCTGCTTGTCTTTAACCCCATGAGCCAGGATCTCAGTGCCACAGAGGCCCAGCTTGTGGCCTTCCTGCAGGGTCTGCGGGATGATGGCTTCCAACCTACCATCCTGCGCAGTGGTGATGTTTATGGCTATAGTTCATGTACAGCCAACCCCCCAAGCCAGACAAAGCTACAAGCTCGTGCCCCCATCCCAGCTGCCACATCTCTTCCAACCAGTGCTCCCCGAACTGCCACGCGGTTGCCTGCAGGCCGGGCCACGCTGCTCCCCATGCCACTGCCTGGCAGGCTGGCCAAATCATCCACACCAGCCCTTGCCAAGCATGCTACCACCAACCTGCTACTGAGCTCTCTGAAGCAGTCAAGTGCCAGCCGTGCCCGGGGTGCAGCAGTGGGTTTCCCCACCCACCTCTATCCAGGTGTCTACCCTGCCATGCGGCTCTCCGTCGTCCTTGAGGCCCTGGTTCCACTCAAAACTCCCATGCCCTGCTTGAGTGCCAAGCACAAGGCACAGTCACTGCGGCTCTCACTTGTAGACTCTCCCCTGAAGCTGCGGAAAGATTCAGGGAAGGGGCTGGGGAATCCCCGGCCCAAAGCTCCCAGAAAAGGCACAAACAAGGGCCCCAAGTGTCTGACAGGCAAAGGCTCCAGGGCCAGACCCCAACAAGGCACTGGGCCCCAGAGCAAGACCTACAAAGCCACTGGGTCCCTCAGTAGCCTGCGAATGAAAGGTAACTCTACCCTGGGCACTAAAACAGCCCAGGCCAAGGCAGCTCGAACACTGGCCAAAGCTGCTCGTGCCCAGGCCAAGGTGGCTCAAACACAGGCCAAGACTGCCAAGCCCCGGGCAAAAGCCAAGGCAACACAGATCAAGGCCAAAGCCAAGGCGGCACAAATCAGGGCCAAGGCTAAGGTGGCACGGATCAAGGCCAAAGCCAAGGCAGTGCGGGCGAGGGCCAAGGCAGTGCGGGGAAAGGCCAAAGCCAAGACAGTGCGGGCCAAGGCGGCTCGGACCCAGCCCAGGGGCAGGGGCAGGCCAAAAGGGTCTGTACAGGCCAGGACTGCAAGGAGGGTCCAGAAAGGCCGCCCTGAGAATGGGGGGCAGAAGAGGAAAAGGGCTGAGGAGGCGAAGGATCTTCCTCCCTGGAAGAGAACACGGCTTGGGCCCCGATCCCCTAAGGCATGGCTAGGGCCTGGAACAGCAAAGCTGCTGAAATTCCGGGTCATCAAGGTGGACAGGCGGTTCTCGGACGATGAGGTGCGGCAGCGGGCTCAACGGATCCTCCACGTGAACCTATCCCCTGTAATACGGCTCCAGCCATTGTTGCCATGCTCAGCACCCTGATTCCTTCACATAGCAATGATTGGGGAACCTGAGCCCAACTGTCTGTGTGGCCAGTGGCACAGTGTGCAATGCCCATGGACTCCACAACCCCGAGGACTCCAGGTGCCTCTCCAGGGCCCTGAGAGCCACCGGCCTCCTTTCAGAGACTGGAGGATGTGGGGTGGGGGTGGGGGGGGGCGGGAGGGGATGTTCTCATGGCGCGATGCACTGTGACTTATTACTCTTCAAGTTGTATGTCCACTGTTCCATCTATCACGTTTTATACCTTTCCACCTTTCAGTCTCCCGGCCCACCCTCTATGGTCTTTTTTTCTATTTGTGACTGCGATAGGCCAGCTTGAGCATATAGGAAAAGTGGCCCCAGGAACAGGGCTGCCAGAGAGGGTCCTGGTAGTCTGGGGCAGGTCATTGATGTGAGCGATGGGATGATGTGGGAAGGGGCAGCTCCCAAGCCTCTTGAGATTCTGGCCTCTGTGGATGTGGAGAGGCAGCCCCTGAGGGCAGGAGCAGAGCCACTCTGAGGTGGGACGCCTCCCTTGCAGCTGCCCTGATTTGTTACCCAGATAGGCCCCATGCAGAAGAGAAAAGGTGGCTCTATAGGGAACCTTGCAGCCAGCATTTAGGTGAGAGAAGGGGAGTTTTCTGGAACTGCTCCCTAGGGGCAGAGCAGACAGCCTGGCTGTGTCTCCTAGCCTGCTCTAGCTGAAACCTTGGGGCTTTGCCTGGGCTTGCATGAAGCAGGGCCAGGCCTAAACTGGCTGAAGTACTCTGCCTCTCCTCCTTTTAAGAGAGTGACTAACGTCTACTTCCCCAATTGATGGCAAGGGCTTAGGAGTTGAGTTGGGGGCCAGGGCTCTTGGTTGTAGGGCCACAGAATCTGCCCTCAGTGACCAGAGAATTTTCTCTTTGCGTGGATGGGGTACTCTGTACCTGAGCCAGGAGAGTTTTAATGACTTCCTCGCTCCATCAGCAGTGTTTTCTGCCTGGGTTCCAAGTGCTCTGGCTATTCCCAGTCTAGCTTTATCATACCTCCCAACAGGGCCTGTATGTTTCAGACATTATCTGCTCTTCTGCTTTGGAAAGGGGGCTGGGCCCTGAACCCTGAACAAAACTAGTTCTCTTCCATCTACCAGTTCTTCACCCACTGCCCAGCCGGAGTGGCAGTGGCTGGGGCTGGCAGGGAGGGGGACACATTCCCCAGAGGCTCCTGGAGACGAACAGCCTTTCAGGGCTAGGGGTAGGAACCTCATTGGAATGAGTATCAGATCATTTCTGTCTCTGTGGGTTAGTCTGAACTCTGACCCTGCTGGCATCAGCTGCATTGAATGGTGGACCTGTAGAAGCTCTGTGTGCTTCTTGGTGCCTCCCTCCCTCCCCACCTTTCTTCTGCATCTGGTGGCTGCTATTAATATCTTTCCCTTGGGGGCTGCCTCCCTTGGTTCCCCAGGCTCTGGGGACCCCCTCACTCCCAGCTGTACTGTAGTCCCACAACCGTGCATGCTCATTGCGTCTGGCGGTAGTGCTTCCATCTACCATGTGAGTATGGAGAATGACCTGAGGGCTTCACTCAACTCAAGGGCGGCCCAACCTGTGGCTCACTCTGCATTCTCTCTCTCAGGCCTGATTCCATCTCCCACCGCCCAGGACCCCCAGCCAGGCTAGGCCTCTCCTTTCTGTTCTGCTGCTGCTGCCACCGATGGGTGAGGGGTTTGCTCTTTCTCTGAGAGCCAGCCAGAGGGAGAGAAGAAATCTCCAGGCCTCCCTGTAGGGTGGCGTGAGGTGGGGGTACCCCTAGGATCTCTACACAGACTGTCCCTCCCAGAGCAATTGCCCAGGAAGTTCCCCCACCAGGCTGCTCAAGTGGCAGCTGCTACCCACTCACCAGCAACCTTATTGCTGGCCATGGCCAGAGCCTTTGAACCTCATCCACCTGTGGCCTCCATGGCCCTGAGCCCTACTGCATTGTCAGTCACCTACAGGTGGGGAGGAGGGTGGGTGCTCCGGAGATGGTATCTTTGGGTTTTTCTGGGCAGGTTTGATCCTGTGGGGTTTGCTGGCGACTAGAGAGAGAGGCCTGTCCTCTGACTTCTTGGAATGGGGGGCTGCCCATTTATCCCCTGCCTACTCAGTTTCCTTGGGACCTCCCCCAAGACCCTGAAAATTGCTGCTTCTGTGGTTCTCGGGACCGGGAAGGCTATGGCGTTGAGAATGTGATCTGGGGCAGGCGCAGTCACGACAGCAACAAGACCTGGTGGCAGAGAGTGGTGAGGGTGCTGGTGTGCCCATGTGTGCAGGTCTGGGGTCAGGGCCTGGTCACTCTGACCAGCCATTATGGTTATAGGTATTGAGAATCACCATCCAGCTGGACCTAGAAGTTTCCTTCTACTTTACCCACCTCATTGTGACTTTCAAGGTGACCCAGTACCCCAGCCTGAAGGATTGCTCTGTGCCTCCCAACCTGATTCCTACCAGTGATGCTTGCCCCTAGTGACCCAAGAACCCCCTCCTGTCCCCAGACATTCCGCCCAGCAGCTCTGCTCCTCAAACACTCAGTAGACCATGGCCACTCCTGGCATGTGTACTGATATTTTGCCCACAACTGCCCAGGCCTCTTTCCTGGGATCCCTCCTGCCAGTGGCCACAGAGTCAGTGACCTCATCGGTGACCAGTGTTACTCGGAGGTCAAGCCTTCCACTGAGGGTGAGGTCAGGCCCAGAGGAAGGGAGGTTGGGCCTTAGAGTGAAGACAGAAGTTCAGGCTTGCTTCTTCCTCTCAGGTAGTTTTCAAAGTTCTGGACCCAGCCATTCTGGTGGAGGACCCAAACAACACCAAGATTCAGGGTAATCATCCCCACTGCCAGTCCTGTATTCCTTGCATGTCAGGACAGCCAGATACTCACTTGGGGGGAGTGAGGGTGTTGGAGAGGTGAGGTCCTGCCTGAACATGTGCACTGGTGGGGCAGGGTAGCAGGCAAACCAGTTCAGTCCCCCAGCATGTTTCCCCAGCTCTTGTCCTGCCATGATCCTCTATTGTGGTCCCTGTTAAGGCCTCCCATTCGTGTCCCATTGCTGGTCCCTATACTTGTGCCCAGTGTATAAGGGCTGGTATGGGTAGCAGTTTCCATGTCTGTCCCCTATTTTTGCCACATCGCTGAAGTCCTTTGTGGGGCCCCACTATAGTCCCCATCACTGCTATCCATGCCAGCCTTCATAACTGTCCTCTGTCTGCTCCTATCACTGTACCTTATAACTCTCCTTTTTATGAGCCTCCATCACCATTCCCCATCACTGTCCCTATCATGGTCGCCCTGTCATTGCTCTCCTGGTTGATTCATCACCCTGGCCTTAGTTGATGTCCTACCTCCCTACAGCTGCCTCTAGGTGGCGCCACGGCTTCTCTGGGTGTGACCTCTTGTAAAGCAGAAGGCTTGTTAAAAGGCTAGAGAACGCTTAACCATAACCCCACAGGGCAGCCCAGAGCCAGGCCAGGCAAGTACCAAAACAGGAGGACAAACCTCAAACTAGCTTTTTCTCTACGCTCTACACCCACCTTGCCTGCAGTTATTACCAACTACTCACCCCGAGCCCTCACTCTAGGTCCCCAAGCAGCTGTTGCTCGTTCCTCTGATCAGGAGAAAGGGGAGACCTGGCAAAGGAGAGGTATAGGAGGTAACCTTGGCTTGGTAACTGCCTTAAGCTGTAGAGCAGAAGGAGGAGCTGTGGACCCATCTCTCCATTCATGTGTACATTTAACAAGTTCCCATTGAGCCCCACTGTGGGCCAGGCATCTTCTGAGCAATGCTCAGGGGGAAGAAGATAGACAAGGTATCTGTCTTCTTGGAACTGACATGAGCTGACATAAAAGTGAGAAAGACAGTCAATAAATAAGCAAACTAATAGCTTATGTGGTTTGGCTGGGTGATAAACTGATTTCTAGTTTGGGTGATGGGTTGGGGAATGGACTTCTTTACTGCATTGGGGAAGCAGGTTTCAAATATCTAGAGATGCTAGAATGGGGTGTCCAGGAGGCAGTGGGATGTGCAGGTGCAGCTCAAGAGCGATATCAGGGCTGGAGCAGTGCAGAGGCGGAGGAGCTGTGGTCATCCTAACATGGTATGCCCAGGGGAGCAGGGATGAGGAAGTCTCACAGCATGGGTGCTAGAGGAGGTGGCTGCAATGATGCAGAGAGGGAAGGGACACCCCTACCCCCCATTGCTTCCCCTCCATCTCAAACATAGAGGGATGACGACCAAGGCGCCTGAGGTCTCACAATCTGTATCTCCAGAGCCCCTGCAGGTGACTAACCTCCATGTGAATTTCTCCAAACTGCACACAATGGCTGATAGACCCCTGGTGGGCGTCAAGGGATACCCCTCCTACTACTGTGCCCGGTCTGAGATCGTGGCCCAAAGCAGCTGCCTGTGCCATGGCCATGCTTCTGAGTGCAGGCCTGCACACGGGGCCCCAGCCAATGTGGAAGGGATGGTGAGCACCACAGGAAGGGCATCTGTAGCTAGTGGGATAGACAAGCTCAGGGACTGAGGCAGACTCTTCTTGTCCTCCTCTCTGCCAGGTGCATGGTCTTTGAGTCTGCCACCACCACACAGCTGGTACCCACTGTGAGTGCTACCAGGACCTGCACCAGGATCACCCATGGCACACAGACCCTGGGCACCCCCATGCCTGCCAGGGTAGGTGCCATACCCTACTCTGGCCATACTTGCTATGGGTCAACCCGCTCCATATCCACCTTTCTTGTTCTGCCTCAGAATGCAAGTGCCATGGGCATGCCCGCAGTTGTCACTTTGAAATGGCCCTGTATCTGGCTTTTGGCAATGTGAGTGGAGGCAGCGTGACACGTGTCAGCACAACACAACTGGGTGCACCACTGCGAGCTCTGCCAGCCCTTCTATTGAGGTCCCCAGGAGGATCCCCCTTCCCTTCACTCCTGCAAATGTGAGCCCTCCAACCCCCAATCCCAACTCTGACCCCAGTCCTTCAGCTCCATGGTGACCTCTGACCTAACTCTGTCCACATTTTTTTTTTTTTTTTGGTGAGGAAGATTGTCCCTGAGCTAACATCTGTTGCCAATCTTCCTCTTTTTGCTTGAGGAAGATTGTCTCTGAGCAACATCTCTGTAATCTTCCTCTCTTCTGTATGTGGGACCCCACCACAGAATGGCTTGGTAAACAGTGTGTAGGTCTGCACCTGGGATCTGAACCCGCAAACCCTGGGCCGCTGAAGCAGAGTACATGAACTTAACCACTATGCCACTGGGTCAGTCCCTTGTCCTCACTTCTGACCCCTGATCCAGCCTGTGACTGTGACCCTGTGGGTGCCCTGGAAGGGGGTTTGTGTGATACCCACAGAGATGAAACCCGTGGCCTACTCTCTGGTCAGTGTTGCTACAAAGTTCATGTTTGAGGCCAGCGCTGTGACTCCTGCCAGCCTGGTCACTATGACCTGAGCCCCACCCGTCAGTGGCACGCCAGTATGAGTGACCCTAAGGGTAGGCCCCCACACCATGTCATCCCTTCTCTGTCCCCAATCACTGCCCTGATAACACATGCACCCACTTACCCCTACAGCAGTCCCATTAGCACCCTGAGAGCCCTGTACCTTAGCCTGCAGGTATGACCCCTGGGGCTAGGTCCCTGGCGCTCATGCCTGTGATCCCTCCAGTGGTGCCTGTCACTGCGAACGCTTTATCTCTAGATTGGACTGCAGCCGTTGTCTGGTGAGCTTTGACCCATCTTTTGATTTGACCTTTATCTTGGATGCCTAGCTTATAGAAGCTGACAAGTATAAGGCTATAATCAGTGTGACTATAGACTGAGCCTTTCACATTGGTTAGTGCCACTTCCTCACATGGTCACTAGGGTCAGCGCCACCTTGGCTAGCTGAACCGTCATGTGTCTTCAGGTGGGAGCTTTCGAAACAAAAGAAAGAAAAGCAAGTAAACAAATTAGAACAGTATTATGCACTGGGTTTAAAGGTGTTTCACAGCAAACACGTGTGAAGGAAGACTCAGTCCAAGGAACAACTCCATCTCCTGAAACGTTAGAAATCCTTTGTTTAACTTTTACTTTAACCCTGTGTAACCCTGTTTATGGCTGTTTCTTCATCTTCTTACCTCTTACCTCGCCTCTGTGAAGCTGCACAAGAGTACACAAGGGTCTCTTCTCCTCCTCTCAGCCATAGGCAGAGGAGCATTCAAGCTCTGCACTCATCCCCCTTCCTCCTGCAGCAGGCAGTCCCAGTATATGACCTCCCAGGCCCCCGACCCTCCTCTCTCTCCATCCAGATCTTCCTGTCCTTCCTCCACCCATATACTCTCTTATAGCCTGAGTTCTGGAGTCTGAGCAGTGACTCTGTAGGCTGCCAGCCCTGTGACTGTGACTTTGGGGGTGCTTACAGCAACAGGGACAAGGCAGGACCTGGGGGTCAGGGTCAAGTGGCAAGAATCAGAAGTTGACTCTGTCCCCTCCCTGCCTCCACGCTCACTCAGGTGTTCTACAGGGGAGAGCCTCTGCCTATGTCACCCCGACCTCTGTGGCTGCCACTGCCATGAGCTCCAATCTGGGCACTTTGGTACTGTCCTTGACCAGGCCACCGCTGAAGCCGAGCTTGGCCAGGGCCTCCAGCCAATTGACCCCCAGCTGCCTGTGAGCGTCCAGGAGGGGCACGGGCAGGGGCAGGAGAAAATCAAGGCTCAGACCTTGGGGCTCAAGGGAGGGAGGGAGTGCCCAGAGAGAGCTAGTTGGAAGAAGAGGCTGGGCGGGATTAGGAAGGTGAGGAGTCCAGGTGGGGGGCGTCAGCATGGTCAGATGTTTGGTGTCTTGGACAGAGCCCGTATTCCCAGAATAGTGTGGGAGAGCACAGGGCCAGAAGGCTGGAGGGCACTGACACCCCATTTGCCCCCAGGGAGCCCCCTGGCCAGCTCCTCCCCATTGTACACAAGCCCCAGGGACCTCCCCCAGTTGGCTCCAGCCCTGGCTTCAGAGACAGTGCAACCCTCAATGTGCCCTCTACCCTGCCAGGCAAGCCCATTCAGCTGCCAGCTTCCCAAGGTGAGGAGTCTGAGGAATAGGGTGGGGTCACAGATTACTAGGGTCTTAGTGGGAACGGGGCCCAAGCCCTGGGGTTATGAGTCCCTGGGGTCTTGGGAGAGTGGAACCTATGTCCTGAGGGTCCCAGGTTCCGCAGTGGTCTGGGCCTGGGCCTGGGAGTCTTACAACCAGACCTCAGAGGAACCCCTGCCCCTGCATCAGGGAGCCAGCTCTGCACTATGGACTGGCTTGGACTTTGCACATGTGGCTGATGGGGCTGGCCTCTCTCTACTGGTGCCCACTGTGCCTTATGCCCTAGAGTATGACATTGTCCTGAGCTGTGAGACTCAGGTCAGTGGCATGGGTGACAGGCAGGTGAATGGATGGTGCTGGTTGAGGGGTAGGGGCAGCTCTATGACTGCTGACCCCTTACCCTAGGCACCTGAAGACTAGCAGGCATTAGTCAGTGTCCGTGCCAAATCCCTGCCCAGCAGTGTCTGCTGTGCCCATCTGCCGCCCTCAGAGCATCTGTTCCAGGTGGCCTTGACCCATGCACATAGGTAGGCAGGACCCTGTGACCCCAAATACCAAGACCTTATTATGCTGCCAACACATTTGAAACAACACCCAGGCAATGTGGCAAATTCCCAATATGGAATATCATCATGTCATAGAACAATCAAAACAGGAACTTAATTTAAAACAGAGCAGAATAGGAGCCGGCTCCGTGGCCAAGTGATTAAGTTCGCGTGCTCTGCTTCGGCGGGCCAGGGTTTCGCCAGTTTGAATCCTGGGCGTGGACATGGCACCACTCTTCAAGCCAGGCTGAGGCGGCATCCCACATGCCACAACTAGAAGGACCCACAACTAAAAATACACAACTGTGTACTGGGGGGCTTTGGGAGAAAAAGGAATAATAAAATCTTTAAAACAGAGCAGGATTTAAGAAGTTGATCTTGGGTCCGGCCCAGTGGCACAGTGGTTAAGTTTGCACATTCCACTTCTCAGCAGCCCAGGGTTCACTGATTCTGATCTTGGGTGCAGACATGGCACTGCTTGGCAAAAGTCATGCTGTGGTAGGCATCCCACGTATAAAGTAGAGGAAGATAGGCATGGATGTTAGCTCAGGGCCAGTCTTCCTCAGCAAAAAGAGGAGGATTGGCAGTAGTTAGCTCAGGGCTAATATTCCTGAAAAAAAAAAAAAAAAGTTGATCTTTTTCCATTGGTCGTTTGATGAAACGTTAGACCCAATAACTGCACAATGGAAATGGGGCACCCCTGGACCACACAATCCTGACCTCCTTATCCCACCCTTACTTCTCTTCTCCTCCCTGCAGAGGTTCTATCCAGACGTTTCTACTTTCAACTGGACATTCACTACTCCATGACCCTCCAGCTGTGGCAGACCGAGGGGGTGCAGAAGCCTGAGGGGGGTACCATCCTTCTGGATTCAGTGAGATCCTAGGGAGAGTGAGATCCCACATCAGGGAAGACAGAAATTATAGCAGGACACTGTGGATGCAGTGGGGCTAGGGAGTGGGGAGTCAGGGGGCCACAGAGGCTAGGAGTTGCACCAAGAGGATTGAGAGGTGGAGAGTGTAGGGAGGGGAAGAACGCAAGGATAGAAGGTGAGAATAGGCCGGCCAGACCTCACAGGACCTCTTGGGCCAGGAAAGGGACTTAACCTTTATCCTGGGGCAGTGGGGAGCCATGGAAGGGATTTGAGCAAGGAACAGACATGGGGAGAATGGATTGTCAGGGGAAGGCTGCTGCAATGATTCTGAATGAATCATTTGAGTTAGATTTGGGCCATTGAAGAGAAAGGAGAAAAAAGTTCAAAAGGGAAACAGGAGGGATTGGGAAGGGGTTGTGAGGGCCAACATAAGGAAGGTAGGTAATAGGTTAGTGAGTGGGGCTGGGATTACTGTCCCCTGCCTGCCATCTTCCATCCTCCTACTAGATTGTGCTCCTGCCCCAGGGAAAGGAGTTGCCTGGGCTGAGATCTGTGGGCCCTGGGGCCACAGGGTGCTTGTAGCAGCTCCACAAGGCAGGCTACCTGGAGGCAGCAAGGATGGGCCTCTCTAGTACCATACCTGAGGCCTGTGCTCACCTCATCTCCAGCATTTCTCTCGGCCCTGCCCCACGGGGGTGGCCTTGGTAAGTGTGTGTCCCAGCTTGAGGGGGCTGCAGGATAGAGGTTGCAGGAGGTACCATGAGGATCATCTGATCTTGCCTTTTCTCCTGCCAGCATGTGAGTGCCACGCCCATGGTTAACTGAGCACTGAGTGTACCCTGCTGGGTAGGCAGTGCCCCTGTCATCCTAACATCATTGGTTGTACCTGTGACCATGTGTGTCTGGAACGTATGGCTCTGGGCCCACTGGCTGCTGTGGTGAGCCTTCAGGGCCAGTGGGTGTGGATGTGGGGTCTGGGACCAGTCATTTCCTTTCTCTGCATGGCTTGATCACCCTGTAATTCCCCACAGAGTGCCGCTGCCCCACTGAGGGTGCCACTAGTGCCATCTGTAACCCTATGAATGGGCAGTGTGCATGCTGGGCAGGCCTTGCTGGTCGCTGCTGTGACCACTGCCTCCTTGGCTGGTGGAGCTTTCCACACTGCCAACCCTGTGCCTGCAATGGGCATGCTGAGTTGTGCCACCCACTTACAGGTGTCTGCCAGGCCTGCGATGGAAGAGTTGGGTAGGAATTATGATGAGTGGGCCAGGCCCCATTCCATGTGCTACTGCCCCCAGGTGCTTGGACAGCTACTAGCAGTGCAGGCCCTGCCTCTGTCCTGGGCACCTTTGCTCTGGCGTCTATCATGGGAGTTCCTGTCATGTGGACAGCACAAGTGGATGTGTCCTCTGCCTCTGTGCACCTGGCTATGCAGGTGAGGAATGGTTGGCAGTGGCAAACCCATGGCCTACTCACTTTTTTACAGTCCCATCAGGTCTATGAGGCAAATCTTTGCCAATGCCATTTGTATGTTGAGCTGCAGACTGGGCATCTCTCCTCAAGGAATTCCCATTCTGAGGAAGGAGGGTGAAATGGCAGGAATTACAGATGTGGAACTTGTAAGGTAGGAAGATGGGCCATAATGTAGCTATTGTGTTCTCTGCCCTCTGAGCTAGACCTCAGACTTTCTGGCTAGGTATATGGGACCCACAGGCCCCAAGGGGACAGGAAGATAACTGAGACAACTGATACATACCCCAATCCTCCCTAGGCGCCTCCTGTGACCGCTGTTCCTCTGGCTACTTTGGGGAACTGACCCCATGTGCAGTCATGCATTAGTGTGTGGGTGAACCACTGTGAGTGGGTCATGGCAAGGAGGAGACCCCAGAAGGAGTCTGTGCTGGTCCTGCCAGTGCAACAACAATGTGAATCCCCATAATCCTGCTGCCTGCGCCCGCCACAGTGGGGCACTGCCAGCACTGTCTTCACTACAGCAATGCCTCTGACTGTGCCCACTGCAGGCCTGGTTTCCACAGCAGTGCCGTATGCCCAGGGGGTTGCCAGTGTGAGTGTGTGGGTGGGGTGGGTGGGGGCATCCTAAGGTGGGCAGGGTTGGTGGGGGCATCCCAAGATGGGTGGGTGGGTTCTCCTTCCTCAGATCCTGCCAAGCCCTTCCTCTCCCTAGGCTGCAGCTCTGACCCCCAGGGCACTCTCCCTGCATGGTGCCCATCTGCGGCTACAGCCTGCTTCTGCAACCAGGTCAGCAGGCATTGCCCCTGTTGCCCCCACACACTAGGGCGGGACTATAGCTACCATGCCTCCCTCCTTCTGGAACCTGGGGGAGGCCTCAGGGCTGCAAGCTCTGCAGCTGCCATGACCAACACACTTTGCAACCAGTGTGTCACCCAGTGAGTGAACCCATGTTGTACATAGCATGTGGCAATGGCCAGGTGTGAGTGAATGTGTGTGTGACTATGACAGGGTATAACTTATGGCTGATGGGAGTGTTAATGTGATCACCAGCACTTGTGTATGTGCCTGCAGACAGCTGTGTGAGTCTGTGCTCTTGTGTGACATTAACTGGGAGGTAGTGGCAGGGTCTTGGGAGAGCAGACATGAGACTGAGTGTCTGACCCCATGTGCAGCCATGTGTGAGCATGTGGGTGGACCACTTTGAGTTGGTCATGGCAAGCAGAATGAGCATGGTGGGGATGAGGATGGGATGGGGCTGGGAAGGAGGCTGAGGAGGTGCAGGTGGAGGGTTAGGACTGAGAGCTGGTGCAGGCAGAGAGGGATGGCCATGGGAAGCGAGTGTTTCCGGGAAGAGAGTGGTCAGCAACTGAATGAGGCTTTGAAGCATGTTCTTATGTCCTTGGTGAGGAAAGGATGGGAGTCGGGGGTGAAGGAGGCATGGGAGAGAGGTTATGGAGACAGCAGGGTGCTTGACTCAGGACACAGAGGAGCAAAGGGCAGCAGGTCATGAGTTGAGAACCCAGAGGGTATGTGGAAGGCGAGGCTGGCAATGTGGGAAGGTGAGGGTGCTGAGGGCTAGGGTCAGTGCCTGCAGGCCCTGGAGGGGTTGCTCCAGCAGGCACATATGTTCCTGGAATCTCCTTCACCCACTGTGGGGACCCTACAGCAATTTATAGAGTGGATAGCTGGGCTCAGGCAAGGGGGCTGGGATCAGCAGGGGGCAGGTCTCCAGCTAGTTTCCCCAGATCAGGGATTCAGAGGGTCACAGGTTGGCCTGTCTGAGTCCTGGGTCTAGGAGTCTGGTGGGTTTTCTTGAGTGAGGAATCATGGAGGAAAGAGCATCTCTGGCCACAGTGATGCTCCATCTTCCCACAGGAGGGAAATGACTGCACTGGCCTGGACATTGTGGGCCACAGGTTGTGGCAGAAAGAGAGCTGTGGGTTAGGGAGCACTGTGAATGCCTAAAAGAATTATCCTAGGAGTTAGACTGTGTCAAGGGCTTGGCCTGGCCCAAGAGGGCCACGGAGCCCAAGGTGAGGCCAGATGGGCAGGTGGGTGGGCAGAGGTGAGGGCAAGGGCTAGGCTGGGGTGGGAGGAAGGGATCAGGTGCCCTTGCTTACATATCTGGGGGACCCAGGAGACCAATTGGCCCTGACTTAGCCAGTGGAACCCTGAACCACCCGTCTATCCATCCCTCCTATCCCCTGCAGGTGCTGAGGCCCAGGTCTCCTCGGCTGCCCTGCTTTATCTGGAGGCCATGCTTAGAGCCCAGGTCATGGCCACACTTGGAGGACCAGACAGCATCCTAGGACAGGCCTGAGAGGCCTGGTGGTGGATGGAGCAGCTGCTGTGGGGGACGGGCTAGCCCACAGGGACAGCTATGTGGGAGGTGAAACTGAAAGGGCTGGTCGACAGGGTCCAGATGCTGCACCCACAGCTTCTGAGGCTCCTAGTCAAAGTTGGAGTGGTAGGTGGAGATATGGATCACTGTGGGGGGTTTTGCCAAGGTGAAGATTCTCTCCTAGGGGTAACCTGAGTGTAGGGCAATAGGGGATCTGGGACATACATTCCTCACTGGATGCCCCTATCCTTTTTTTTTTTCTTTGCTGAGGAAGATTTGCCCTGAGCTAACATCTGTGCCAATCTTCCTCTATTTTATATACGGGTTGCCGCCACAGCATGGCCACTGACTAGTGGTATAGGTCCATTCCTGGGAACCGAACCCAGGCCACTGCAGCAGAGCACGCCAAACTTAACCACTAGGCTGTGGGATTAGCCCTGGATTCCCCTATCTTGTGTGCAGGAATGCAGGGGTTAGGGACCTGGGCTGGCCTGTGTTCCTGTATCCTGTGGTGTTCTCTCTTGTCCTAGGACCCTGCCCGCTGCCCAGTGGGCTCTAGTTGCCTCCCATAATTCTTTCTATAGCCTGGATATAGCAGTCACAGCCTTGAAGCAGCATCAGCAACTGGTACAGAGCCATGGTGCCATGGGTGGGAACCATGATCATAAGGGACCATGGCTTGGCCATAGGGTTGCAGGAGACACATTCCTGTACACATCTGACCCACCTCTACTAGCTGCAGCAAATCCAGGCCACAGCAGGTTCCATGGGAATCCAGGCCTGGGTGACATGGCATCATGCAAGGAGGCCCTGGGGCATGGCCACCATCGCCCCTGTGCAAGCAATTGTGCAGATCATCCAGCATTTCCTCTTGGGTACATGTCTGCTTGTTGCGTGTCTGTTCACAGCTGAGGGCAGGGGCAGGAGTCATCCAGGACCATGCTATGATGCTCCTTCTAGAATGAGGAATACTCATAAGGGCTGATCAGGTGTCAGGTGGGAGCATTAGTGTTCTCATAAATGTTTAACAACTGGCTGGGAGTCAGGAGGAACTGATTTGTAGTGTTTGTCAATTTCCATTGTGTAAATAATCCCACCATGGCTGATTTAATCCTACCTACAATTTAATAACTGATTCACAAAATTCCTGAAAATTGGCTCTTGTAAGCCTCTAGCACATCATGTAGTCATGTAAGAGGCAGGATCAGTGAGAGGCTGGGGTCAGGGTTCATTGGGCAGGGATCAGAGTTCATGCCCATAATCCCTACCCTCATCCTCACAGATGAAGGTGTGGATGCTGTGAGTGTGGAGCTGATGGCACAGCACATGCTGGCAGTGCCCTTCCCTCAAGGTAGGGCAGCAAGCATTGTTTTTCTGTTGGATCAGATGCAGGGTGCCCTCCCCTAGAAGCTGCCCAGAGCTGAAGGTACAAGCTTCAGGCACAGCATACCAGATAAAGGACCAGGAGGCTGGAAGTAGAGGTCAGAAGGTGGGGAAGAAAGGTATGCCTGACTGATCATCTGCGCCCTTCAGGGAGGGTGCAGCCAGGGCCCAGGACCAAGTGCTGGATGTTCAGTGGGTGCTGGCCGAGGCAGGAATTCACAAGGGCTGCAGAGCAAGGGCTGCAGGAGGTGAAACAGATGCTTCGAGGCCTGGAGGCCAGTGTACAGGAGGTCATAACCCACCCATACCCCTCAGCTCCTTCACACCTCTTGTTCAGTGGCTGCTTTGATTCTCATTCTCCTCTCTGAGATCTTTGACCCACTGTGATACTATGGTGCTATTAAATACCCTGATCGAGTGAATACTCTACTTACTTGCTACTCTGCTGTGACCTCCCTGTGATCCCCTAACCTTAGCCCCAGGAGGCATGGTGCCTGGGCTGGATGACACTGGCAGTGGATGTGACCCTGGTCCTGGGGCATCTGTCTCGTGCAGCTGTAGCTCTCAGGACCCATTTGGCTCTGAGTCAGCAGTAGGCCTAGGAGGCAGAAGAGCAAGCAGCACATGCTATGGGCCTGGCTCAGGGCCTGGGTAAGGTGAGATGGGAATGGTGGACGCTGGGGTCTCAGGGATTCCTCTGGAAGAGTGTCAAGTGGGGCTTAGGTTGGGACTGGGCTATGCTGGGCTGAGGCAGGGTCTCAGTTCTAAAGCCTCCTGCCCCCCCAGGAACCTTGGACAACAATATGTTTGAGACAGTAGGATCTAGATGGAGTGGGGTTTCAGGTCCATTCTTACTCTGGGAGTTGCAGGTAGCCCAAATAGGTGTGGTGGAGTTGCAGGAGGGCACATATAGCCTGATGGACACCAAGCAGCATGCCAGAGAGTGAGTGCGGTGGGCATGAGCTGAGGCCCAAGAGCTGCTGAAATGGGCTCAGAACAGCTGGAGCTGCCTGGAGGGTGCATGGCTGGGCTATGATGGGGTGGGTACAAAGCGGGATCAGGGTCATATGGGAGGGTCAGAGTCAGACAGGGATGGTCAGAGCTGAGTCCAGGTCGGGTCCAGACCCTTGTAGGGATCAGGGCTGGGGTCAAAATTCAGAAGAGGGTCAAATGTTGATTAGGCTTAGAGCTCATTTAGGGCTGGGGTCAGAGTCAGGGTCATGATGGAGATCAGGGCCAGAGGTGAGAGCCTGGCTCAGATGACTTGATCCCCAGGGTTGGAGCACTGCCTGGCCCAGAACGAGCAGGCACTGGGCAAGAAGGTAGCCACCCTGTGGGCCACCCTGTGTGGAGCAGCTGGCAGCAGAGCTGCTTGAGCACATGCAGCTATGGGCCAATGGGTATGCCACCTGCTGACTGCTGTCTATGGATGCCAGTAAGAGGGACTCTGGGACTACCTGGGTGACTAAAGTGACCCCAGAGTAACCCAGGAATCTCCTGACCTTGAGAGACCAGAGACCCCACTGAGTGCCTGCTGACCCTGAGTAACTCTCATGTGACCCCATGATGTCCTCCAGTGGCCCTCTGACCTTGAGAAACCAGAAAAATCATGTAAAACTCCCTGAGGCCATCTAGTGCTCCTGACCCTGATAGATCCTTATCTCTGAGTGATCTAAAATTCTGAGTCATCTCTAATATCCCTGAGTCCCTCAGGTTGACTACATGACCCCCAGGGTGACTGGAGATCCCTACTCCAGATAACTGGAGTAACTCCCAGACCCTGAAAGTCCAGCAGACTCCCCCTGCTGAGATTCCCCTTGTGAAGCCTGGTGATTCACTTGAGGAACCCCTAGCTTTCTCCTCTGGGCCCACAGCTCCGGGTACTCTCCACCTGGCCCCAGACAGAGAGGCAGTTGTAGCAGCTCAGAGCCAGCCTGACTTGGCCCTACAGACCCTCTGAGTCCGTAGTCCCTGCCCCAGTCCCAGGGGCCTGGGTGGGGCATGCTGGAAGGCTGTGCATTCCAAGCCAGGGCTCAGGCTCTCCTGGCAGGCCAGAAGGTCCGGAGTGGATAAATAACCACAAGATCTGGATTCAGTCAGTTTCTCCCGTCTGTGGTTGGCAGTCCAGCACCCATATTCATCTCAGGAAACTGAGACAGCACTTCTCGTGCCTACTTGCTGTAGTGACTAGGGGAGGCAGAGACTGATGGAGTGGTACCTCTGAGAAGGGATGGCCTTTCCCCATCTCTCCCCCTACTCCTATCTTGTCTTGTCCCTCCAGCCAGGCCGTCGTCTGTCCTAAGGCTTCCTACATCCCTGAATAGGGAAGCTTGATGCCCCTGTGTGCCCCCTCCCACCTCCATGCTGATGCCTGGGACTGAACAGCCTAGTTGATGGTGACTTCCACAGCACCCACAACGCTGGGGAGAAAGGCTAGGTTCCATGGGCCTTTGGAGGTCCCAAAGATCAGACTCCTCTCCTTTGCTCATGCCATGCTCCCCACTTGATGCTCCCCCTGAAAATGATGGCCTAAAGCCGCAAACCCTCTACCTTCCCCTGGCTCTCCACAGGTCTAGGCACGGGGGCATAATAAAGATTTGCAGGTGAGCCGGCGTGTGTCTGGTTTCTAGAGTGAAGATCATTTCCAGAGAGGTGGGGAGGACTTCTGCACAGTGTTGCGTTCCTGCCTGAGATCCGCTCCATGGTTTCCTTCCTGCCATGCTTCCCAACTTTGCTCTAAGTCGCTGGACTCTGCTAGTGGAGGGACCGCCCAACGGACAGAGGGCAGAGTGGGGAATCAGCCAAGAACCCACACGGGCAGGGTCAGCACAGGACCCCCTGGACAGAGGTGGGTGGGCGCAGGCCCCAGACCTCTCATCCCCCCTCATCCTAATTCTCTTCCTCTTCAGGATGGAGCGGGCCTCAGGGGAACGAGGGAGGGACTGGCGGGGACAGCCTGCGCCCTGGGAGCTACGACTGGGCCTGCTGCTGAGCGGTGAGAGGGCCTAATGAAGGCCTGGGGGTTGCGGGATGTGATGGTGGGTCCTAGGGTAGCTGCCCCTGGTTCTACCGGGTGGGAGTGCAGCAGAACCAGCTGACCCACTGTTCCCAGTGCTGGCCACCGCCCTGGCCCAGGCTCTGGCCCCGGATGTGCCAGGCTGTTCGCGGGGAAGCTGCTACCCCGCCACAGGTGACCTGCTGGTGGGCCGAGCTGACAGACTGACCGCCTCATCCACCTGTGGTTTGCATGGCCCCCAGCCCTACTGCATCGTCAGTCACCTGCAGGTGCGGCTGGGGGTGGGGGTGGGCTCTGGGTCATGGTGGGGCTGGCACTGGCTGAGACACTGACCCTGACCCTCATCCTGACCCAACCCAGGACGAAAAGAAGTGCTTTCTGTGTGATTCCCGGCGCCCCTTCTCTGCTCGAGACAACCCAAACAGCCATCGCATCCAGAATGTAGTTACCAGCTTCGCACCACAGCGCAGAGCAGCCTGGTGGCAGTCAGAGAATGGTGAGGCTGTGGGTGGGGCATGGGGTGATCAGGGCTGCCCACCAGTAGCCTCAAGTCCCTGACCTCTGACTCCTGCTCCAGGTGTCCCCGTGGTCACCATCCAGCTGGACTTGGAGGCTGAGTTCCATTTCACGCACCTCATTATGACTTTCAAGGTACCCGCATGTCTGGGAGCCTGCTTGAATCACCCTGCTAGGCTCCCCATTGCCCCTGAACAGAGTCCCAGCTCCTCAGCCCAGCCTCCCTGAGCTCATATGCTATGCTCTGGCCGCATGAGAGGCTCCTTCATCTCCCACTCCTTCCGTTGCTTTCCGCCTCCAAGCCTTTGCACATGTTGCCCCAATCCTGGGCTGGGTCAGGCGCTGCCTCCCTGGGCCTCATGACCCCTGAGCTTCCCCAGTAGAGGTGGCTACCCTTCCCTGATCATTGCTTGGCTCCCACTGGTCACCCCCACCTGTCCATTAGCTGTTTGAGGGCAGCCCCCTACTGGGGCTCTTGGTGAGCCCTGGCTAGACTTGGGTCCTGGTGCCTGCTGATTAGCCATGCCCCTCACTCAGACATTTCGGCCTGCTGCCATGCTGGTGGAGCGCTCAGCAGACTTTGGACGCACCTGGCATGTGTACCGATATTTCTCCTATGACTGTGGGGCTGACTTCCCAGGAGTTCCACTGGCCCCCCCACGGCACTGGGATGACGTAGTTTGTGAGTCCCGCTACTCAGAGATTGAGCCATCCACTGAAGGCGAGGTGAGGGCTGGGATCTGGGCTTGGGGCGGAAAGCGGGGAATGATGGGACTGAGGCAGGGTCCAGTGTCTCTAATGACTCCATGCATCTCCAGGTCATCTATCGTGTGCTGGACCCTGCCATCCCTATCCCAGACCCCTACAGTTCACGGATCCAGAGTGAGTATTCCACCCTTTGAGCTTGGCGGAGTCCCAGCATCCAGCTGATGACTATTTGGGGCCTCAGTAGCTATTTTGGGTGCTTCCTGGGGCAGGTGCCAAGTCCAATTTAGCTCGTATTGCAGTAGACAGGAGGTCTCCCAAGGTGACCTTGGCAGCTGCAGCCCCTGGGTGGCATGGGGCAGCAAGAACCTGCCTGGCCAGCTGGCCCCCAACCCTTTCCCCCTACTTAGACCTGCTGAAGATCACCAACCTACGGGTGAACCTGACACGGCTACACACGCTGGGGGACAACCTGCTTGACCCACGACGGGAGATCCGTGAGAAGTACTATTATGCCCTCTACGAGCTGGTTGTGCGTGGCAACTGCTTCTGCTACGGACATGCCTCACAGTGTGCACCCGCCCCAGGAGCACCAGCCCACGCTGAGGGCATGGTGAGGGGCTTCAAATGGCAGGAGTAGGGCTGGGGGCAGGGGCAGGCATGGCTGGACATGCTGACCACTTGCCTGCCCACACTTCTAGGTTCATGGGGCCTGCATCTGCAAACACAACACTCGTGGCCTCAACTGTGAGCAGTGTCAGGATTTCTATCATGATTTGCCCTGGCATCCAGCCGAGGATGGCCACAGTCATGCCTGCAGAAGTGAGTGACACCCTGGTCCCATAGTCCCAGAACTCTGCAGCCTGGCTGTGGCCTTGGTAGAACCTAGAGCTGGCTGGCCAAGCCCCTAACACTCAGGCTGTGTCCAAAGGGAATCCAGGACTTGATGCCTCTGGGAACCCTTCAACCTTCCTCTACAATCTGCTCTGGGTAGGGACCTAGTATGATGCTGAAGCCTTAAAGTCCCTGAGCCCCCACCCACAAATTCTGGCCTGTGGTAGAGACCACCTAAGGTGGCACTGGGGCCCCCTACACCCCTTATCCTCAGGACATGGTGCCTAAAGTGGCGTTTGCCCTGCCCTTGCCCCTCTCCCCCAAGAGTGTGAGTGCCATGGGCATGCCCACAGCTGCCACTTCGACATGGCCATATACCTGGCATCTGGCAATGTGAGTGGAGGTGTGTGTGATGGATGTCAGCACAACACAGCTGGGCGCCACTGTGAGCTCTGCCGACCCTTCTTCTACCGTGACCCAACCAAGGATCTGCGGGACCCGGCCGTGTGCCGCTGTAAGGCTGGGATTGGGCATGGGAGAGGGAAGGCTGGGCCTGGGGTAGCAGCTGGGAGCCAGATTGCTGGCCAAGTTGCAGGGATTTAGGATGGGAGGTGTAGGTTGGAGCCAGAATGGGAATCCATGGTGGGGGCTTGAGAGATGACTGGTGCTGGGCTAGTTGGGGTGGGGTGACCCTGTACTTCTTTTTGCCCTCAGCTTGTGATTGTGACCCCATGGGTTCCCAAGACGGTGGTCGCTGTGATCCCCATGATGATCCTCCACTGGGGCTGGTTTCGGGCCAGTGTCGCTGCAAAGAACATGTGGTGGGCTCTCGCTGCCAACAATGCCGTGATGGCTTCTTTGGGCTCAGTGCCAGTGACCCTGTAGGCTGCCGGCGTATGTGCTTCCTGACCTAACTCCTGTGCTGACCTCGTACTCTTTTTTTTTTTTAAATTATTTTATTGAGGTCATATTGGCTTATAACCTGACCTCTTACTCTTGACCCAACTGAAGATGGGCACTGCCACAGCTCCCCAAAGTGCTAATGGGTCTCCTTCCCTGCAGGGTGTCAGTGTGATGCACGGGGTACAGTGCCTGGGGGCACCCCTTGTGACCCCAACAGTGGAACCTGTTTCTGCAAGCGTCTAGTGACTGGACATGGCTGTAACCGCTGCCTGGTACGAATGGAGGGGGCTGGGGTTCTGGGATCCTACACTTATCCTCAGAGCCCAGGGACAGGGGGTGGTGTCCATGCTCCAGTGGGTGGGTGCTGAGAACTTAGGGTCCAGTCCTGGCTGAGAGGCCTCAGGTCTGGGAGGCCGAGGGTGAGAACCGGTGGTCTAAGGGCCATGTTTTCACTAAGGGGTGGTAGAAACTGAGAACCATCATTGGATTCCCTGCTGGGTGGCAAGGAGGTCTGTTTCCGGCCCCCAGCAACCTCCTTTCCCCTAGCCTGGCCACTGGGGCCTGAGCCACGACCTGCTCGGCTGCCGTCCGTGTGACTGCGACGTGGGTGGTGCCTTGGATCCCCAGTGAGTGCTGTATAGGGGGCCCCAGAAGGGATGGGAAAAGATCTTGGGCAGGATAGGGGGTCCTTCTTGAGTAACTATGCACTTTCCAGGTGCAATGAGGCAACAGGTCAGTGCCGCTGCCGCCAGCACATGGTAGGGCGACGCTGTGAGCAGGTGCAGCCTGGCTACTTCCGGCCCTTCCTTGACCACCTAACTTGGGAGGCTGAGGATGTTCAAGGGCAGGTAGGGGGGCAGTGTTGGAGGCCAGGGCACGGGTGTGACTATGCCTAGAGAGGCAGGGTTATAGGAGGTGCCTTGCATGTGGGAGTGTCTGGCCTTGGGCAAGGCCTCAGTTGGAGAGCTGGGGTTTGGGGACAGGCTGTGGCAGAAAAGGCAGCGCCTTGTCTGAGCCCCAACCCCTGGCCACGTTGCCTCCCAGGTGCTTGATGTGGTGGAGCGCCTGGTGATCCCTGGGGGAGCGCCATCTTGGACAGGCCTGGGCTTTGTTAGGCTGCGGGAAGGCCAAGCACTGGAGTTCCTGGTGGCCTCTGTGCCAAGAGCCATGGACTACGACCTGCTGCTGCGCTTGGAGCCCCAGGTCAGAACCTGTGACACCTAACCCAGAGCTGAACCTCTGGGTGTGGGAGCATTTTCTCCATCATCCTATTACCCCAGGTCCCTGAGCAATGGGCAGAGATGGAACTGACTGTGCAGCGCCCAGGGCCTGTGTCTGCCCACAGCCTGTGTGGGCATGTGCTGCCCAAGGATGACTACATCCCTGGGACCCTGCAATCAGACACCAGGTGAGGGCACTAATGGTAGCACCCACAATGGTAGGGGAATGTGGGTCAACCCTAAGGTCCCTGCAGGGCACTTGGAAGACCCTACTACTCATTCATTTTTTCCTTCCTTTAAGGGCCTTCTCCTGAGTGCTGTTTGCAGGTGCTCTTGGTCATGGCACTGGTCAGAGGAAGGAATTGCACAGAAAAAGCCCTGCTCTCTTAGGGGTCTAAGTTCTGGAGACCAAGGCAGGAATTAATAGGAAACCATCCAGCGTCACTATAGGGAGTGCCCATGGAGGGAAGGGAGGGAATCAGAGCACTCTCAGAAGGGATGTGACTGGTCTGATTAGTGTTTGATTACATTTTGGGTAGTATTTGTTTTATATGTCTTTGTTTATCATTTTACTTCTTTTTTAGCTTTTCATCATGTAAATCTTCAAACATACACAGAAATAGAGAGAATAGCATAATGAACTTGGCTGTACCCATTACAGACATTTTGCTAACTGTGACTTGTGTTTAACAAAGATCCTTCTAGTCGCTAAGTGGAGAGTAGACTTAAAGGGGCCAAGGTGGAAGCTGGAAGATCTGCTGGAGGCTATTGAGTTGGCTGAGTGATAGTGGGTTGGACTGAGGTGTAGCAATAGAGGTGGTGAGAAGAGAGAGGTTCCAGAGGGTTCTAGTGGTCGAGCTAATGGCCTAGATATATAGAAAAGTGAGAGAAAGTGGAAAGGTGACTAGGGTTTTTGGCTGCGGCATCGGGATGGGAGTGGGGCTCTACTGAGATGGAGACATAGGGAGGAGCAGTTCTGAGATGCTTAGACATTGGGGAGAAGGCCAGTGGGTGGTTGGATTTCTGTGTCTGGAATTACTGGGAGGGCTCAAGTTGGACATATAAATTTGGGACTTGTCACTAAAGAGGTGGGTCTAGATGAAATGACCAGAGAAAGGAAGGAGGACCAGAACCAAGCTTCAGGGTGCTCCAGCGTTAAAGGCCAGTAGAGGAGGAGGAGCTGGGGGGTGGGGAAAATCAGGAGTGTAGACAGGGTCCCAGAAGCTAAGAGAAGAGTGTCTCAGGAAGGAAGGTGCACTGATCTCATTGCATGCTGCTGAATGCTGGAGCAGATAAGAATATAGAATTTTCTGCTCGGTTTGGCTATATGGAGGTCATTGGTGACTTTGGCACCAGTTGGCTCTAGGACATGTTGGGGAAGTTCCACTGGAGTGGGAGGCTAGAGAGTGAAGGCAGTGACTACAGTCAAATTTTAGGAATTTGTTAGGCAGGAGAGCAAAGACAAGGCAGTAGCTAGGAAGAGACTTAAAGGACTAAGGGAAGAATTTCTTTTTGGGGGGGTAAAAGAATCCTAGTATGGTTTTGCAGGCTGATGGGAATGACCTAGGAGAGAGGGAGAGATGGGGAAGGTGATGCAGTCTTGGGGAAGAGGAGCAGAGGTTGGAGGTTGAAGGTCGAGGTTGGAGGAAGTGTGAAGAAGTCGTTGAAGAAAAATTGGCAAGTATTTGTGCCAAGTAAATGTTGTGGGGTTGCAAGGTTGTATGGAGTGTTTTCAGTGAGACTGAACTACTTAGGTGTATGATTTCAGTTAGGCATGTTTATGGGAATCTTCTGTACAGATTCTCTGTCAGGTTGTTTAGCTGTCTGTTGGCCTGGCCCAGTCCAGCCCTAGTCTCTTTCTTGGCCGATGGTTTGGTTGCTATGTGTGGTGAGTGGAGGAAGCCCAGAATGATGAGTATGGGGATCTTGGATAACCCCCATACCTGTCCTCACCTCCCCCAGGTACATGGTGCTTCCCAGACCTGTCTGCCTTGAGCCTGGCAACTCCTACAAGCTGCATCTGAAGCTGGTGCGAACAGGAGGAAGTGCCCAGCCTGATACCCCCTACTCTGGACCCAGCCTGCTCATTGACTCGGTGAACAGCCCCCTCTCCCCACAGCAACCAAGGTGGCAGGGCCTGTGGGATGGGATCTGTAATGGTGGCTGGATAGGAGGGGTCTGTGACAGAAGAGGCAGGCCCATGACACTGCTAAGCTAAGAACTCTGGCAGTGCCAATATGGTCCTGAGTCTGAACCTCACTCTTCCTTGCTCATCTCTTCAGCTGGTGCTGCTGCCCCGTGTTCTTGTGCTGGAGATGTTTAGTGCGGGTGATGCTGCTGCCCTAGAGCGCCGTGCCACCTTTGAACGCTACCGCTGCCATGAGGAGGGTCTGCTGCCCAGCAAGACTCTTCCCTCTGAGGCCTGTGCTCCGCTCCTCATCAGCCTGTCCACCCTGCTCTACAACGGTGCTCTGCGTGAGTGTCTGTGATGTGGGTTGGTGGAGCAGAGGTGTGGAGGCCTAGGCTGACTTGGCCATATCCCCGCTCTCCACAGCCTGTCAGTGTGACCCCCAGGGCTCACTGAGTTCTGAGTGCAACCCCCATGGTGGCCAGTGCCTGTGCAAACCTGCAGTGGTTGGGCGCCGCTGTGACCTCTGTGCCCCTGGCTACTATGGCTTTGGCCCCACAGGCTGTCAAGGTATTTTCCTGTCCCTTCTTCCCTCTGATTCTTCTCCTTCCTCCTCACTAATGTTCTCCCTCCTCCCTTGGTTCTGCTTTTTCTTTCCTTTAACTCTGTGTTGGACCCTATACTCTCAGCCCTGGGTCACTTGAAGTTTTCTTCCATTCCCTGACCTTCCTACCCTGATCTCACACAGATTCCCCTCAAACCCCCTCCCTGGCTCAGCCTCTGCTTTGTCCCCAGCCTGCCAATGCAGCCCTGAAGGGGCGCTCAGCAGCCTGTGTGAAGGGACCAGTGGGCAATGCCCCTGCCGACCTGGTGCCTTTGGGCTTCGCTGCGACCGCTGCCAGCGTGGCCAGTGGGGATTCCCTAGCTGCCAGCCATGTGTCTGTAATGGGCATGCAGACGAATGTGACACCCACACAGGCACTTGCCTAGGCTGCCGTGATCACACAGGGGGTGAGCACTGTGAAAGGTGAGCTTGGAGCAGCTATGAGTGGGTTGGTGGGTGGGCAGCTTGCTCAGGGATGACACATCTCTTCCTGCCACTCCCTGCAGGTGTATTGCTGGCTTCTATGGGGACCCTCGGCTGCCATATGGGGGCCAGTGCCGGCCCTGTCCCTGCCCTGAAGGCCCCGGGAGCCGGCAGCACTTTGCCACTTCTTGCCATCAGGATGGGTACTCCCAGCAGATCGTGTGCCACTGCAGGGCAGGCTACACAGGTAAGTGGGTAAGGTGCAGGTATGGGATCAGGGTGGGGCAGCTGGGCTGAGCACTCACGCCTTCCTCCTGACTGTGGGCAGGGCTACGGTGTGAAGCTTGTGCCCCTGGCCACTTTGGGGACCCATCAAGGCCAGGTGGCCGGTGCCAACCATGTGAGTGCAGTGGGAACATTGACCCCATGGACCCTGATGCCTGTGACCCCCACACGGGGCAATGCCTGCGCTGCTTACACCACACAGAGGGGCCACACTGTGCCCATTGCAAGCCTGGCTTCCATGGGCAGGCTGCCCGGCAGAGCTGTCACCGTGAGTGTGGGTATGGGAGGGGAAGGCTGGAGTGGGGCTCCATTGCTCTGGCTCCCCTTGATTGGTGTGCTCATCTTGGCTGGCACAGGCTGTACCTGCAACCTGCTGGGCACAGATCCCCAACAGTGCCCATCCACTGACCGATGCAACTGTGACCCAAGCAGTGGGCAGTGCCCTTGCCTCCCCAATGTCCAGGGCCCTAGCTGTGACCGCTGTGCCCCCAACTTCTGGAACCTTGCCAGTGGCCATGGCTGCCAGCCCTGTGCCTGCCACCCAAGCCGAGCCAGAGGCCCCACCTGCAATGAGGTATGGAATCCTCCTGTGGATCCCCTTGGTGGATGGGGCCCACCGTCTGCCTTAAGCCTCTGATTGAGGCTCTGACCTTTGTCCTGTTTCCACTCCAGTTCACAGGGCAGTGCCACTGCCGTGCTGGCTTTGGTGGGCGAACCTGTTCTGAGTGCCAAGAGCTCCACTGGGGAGACCCTGGGTTGCAGTGCCGTGGTGAGGGGGTCAGCAGAGTCAGGGTGGATGCGACACTTCCCAGGATGCTCCGCTGGCACCCTAACTCTGTGGTCTGTCCTTTCTTGCAGCCTGTGATTGTGACCCTCGTGGAATAGACACACCTCAGTGTCACCGCTCCACAGGTCACTGTAGCTGCCGCCCAGGCGTGTCTGGTGTGCGCTGTGACCAGTGTGCCCGTGGCTTCTCAGGTGTCTTTCCTGCCTGCCACCCCTGCCATGCATGCTTCGGGGACTGGGACCGTGTGGTACAGGACTTGGCTGCCCGTACACGGCGCCTGGAGCAGCGGGCACAGGAGCTGCAGCAGACGGGTGTGCTGGGTGCCTTTGAGAGAAGCTTCTGGCACATGCAAGAGAAGCTGGGCACTGTGCAGGGGATTGTGGGTGCCCGCAACACCTCGGCTGCCTCCACTGCGCAGCTTCTGGAGGCCACAGAGGAGTTGCGGTGAGGATGGGCCTGAGGGTACATGGTGGGATGGGGCACAGGCCCAATGGATCAGGGCTGAAACCTCTATCAACACCTCACCCCCTCACTGGTGCAGGCGTGAAATTGGGGAGGCCACTGAGCACCTGACCCAGCTGGAGGCAGAGCTAACAGATGTGCAGGATGAGAACTTCAATGCCAACCATGCACTAAGCAGTCTGGAGAGAGATGGGCTTGCACTTAATCTTACACTGCGGCAGCTGGATCAGCATCTGGACCTGCTCAAACATTCAAACTTCCTGGGTGAGTTGTTGGCTGACTAGGCAGTTGGAACAGGGTTGATCTTCAGCTGACTGCCTGCCTCTGCCCAACTTAGGTGCCTATGACAGCATCCGCCATGCCCACAGCCTGTCTGCAGAGGCAGAACGTCGTGCCAACACATCGGCCCTGACAGTGCCCAGCCCCGTGAGCAACTCAGCAGGCATTCGGCACAGGACAGAAGTGCTGATGGGTGCCCAGAGAGAGGACTTCAACCGCAAATACATGGCCAACCAGCAGGCATTGGGCAAGCTCTCTGCCCGTACCCACACCCTGAGCCTGACAAACATCAATGAACTGGTGAGGCACAAGCACGGGATGGGACATGTGGGTGTGGCTGTTCCTTCATAGGGTCCTGACTTGTTCTGTGTGTGACAGGTATGTGGGCCCCCAGGGGATGCACCCTGTGCTACAAGCCCTTGTGGGGGTGCCGGCTGTCGGGACGAGGATGGGCAGCCCCGCTGCGGGGGCCTCAGCTGCAACGGGGCAGCCGCCATGGCAGACCTGGCACTGGGTCGGGCCCGGCACACACAGGCAGAGCTGCAGCGGGCACTGGCAGAAGGTGGTGGCATCCTTAGCCAGGTGGCTGAGACCCGTCGGCAGGCAGGCGAGGCACAGCAGCAGGCCCAGGCGGCCCTGGATAAGGCTAATGCTTCCAGGGGACAGGTGGAGCAGGCCAACCAGGAACTGCGGGAACTTATCCAGAGTGTGAAGGACTTCCTCAGCCGTGAGCCTACCGTGTGGCCCAGGCCATGTGGTTGTTTCCCCTGTGTCTGTGTTCATACTTGTGTCCCTGGGTTCCTACTTGGGTCAGGGCCTGCATTGGACCTGTGTTTATGACCCCATGTCTGGTCCCTGAGCATTGCCCCTATGTGGTCCCCAAGTCTGTGACCCTGAGTCTGTGCCCCATGTATAGTTCCTTTCCTTGTGGTTACATCCTTATGCTTATTAGCAAACCCATATTCCATGTGTGGTCCCTGAGTCCATACCCCAAGGTTGTGTCCCCATGCCCATGGTGAAGAATCTGTGTCCCTAAGCCCTTGTCTGTGTCCCCATAGAGGAGGGGGCTGATCCCGATAGCATTGAGATGGTGGCCACAAGAGTACTAGAGCTCTCCATCCCAGCATCACCTGAGCAGATCCAGCACCTGGCAGGCGCAATTGCAGAGCGGGTCCGGAGTCTGGCGGATGTGGACACGATCTTGGCGCGTACTGTGGGAGATGTGCGTCGGGCAGAGCAGCTACTGCAGGATGCACGTCGGGCACGGTCTGACCCTGACCCTAGGCCCCATCCTTGACACCTGGTCCTGATACTTGCAGGCCCTGATTTCCTCTCTTCCCCAGGAGCCGGGCTGAGGGTGAGAAACAGAAGGCAGAGACAGTACAGGCGGCACTGGAAGAGGCCCAGCGGGCACAAGGTGCTGCTCAGGGTGCCATCCAGGGGGCAGTGGTTGACACACAGGACACGGAGCAGACCCTGCACCAGGTGAGATCCCTCTGGGACATCAGTGGGGCAATGTTATGGGCATGCCCCATAGACCTGTTTAACCTTGGCCCACCCATGGCAGGTACAGGAGAGGATGGCAGGTGCAGAGCAGGCACTGAGTTCTGCAGGTGAGCGGGCTCAGCAATTGGATGGTCTTTTGGAGGCTCTCAAATTGAAACGAGCAGGGAATAGCCTGGCAGCCTCTAGCGCTGAAGAGACAGCAGGCAGTGCCCAGGGTCGTGCCCGAGAGGCTGAGCAGGTGGGTTGAGGCATAGCCAGCTGGAGGGGGTTGGGGGAGCTGAGCCTCCGCTGGGTGACCTCTACATCCTGACTGCCCTCTACATCCGCAGCTGCTGCAGGGTCCACTAGGCGACCAGTATCAGACAGTGAGGGCCCTGGCTGAGCGCAAGGCCCAGGGTGTGCTGGCTGCGCAGGCGCGGGCAGAGCAACTGAGGGATGAGGCTCGGGGCTTGTTGCAGGCCGCTCAGGACAAACTGCAGCGGCTGCAAGGTGAGGATCCAGGTGGGTGGGCGCCAGAGATGTGGGATGTGGAATGTGGGAGTGGGGCCCTTTAACGGAGACCTACTCCTCTTAGAGCTGGAGGGCACTTATGAGGAGAATGAGCGGGCGCTGGAGGGCAAAGCGGCCCAGCTGGATGGACTGGAGGCCAGAATGCGCAGCGTGCTTCAAGCCATCAACTTGCAAGTCCAGATCTACAACACCTGCCAGTGACCCCTGCCCAAGGCCTAACCTAGTCCCCAGCCCCGCCCCGCACGCGTTACTGCCTATGCATGGAACAGTTCCCAGGCTGGCAAAGTCCCCAATAAACCGGTGTGAACCCCTAAGGTGGTCTCTCGACTCCTGATTTGGGGGGGGCGGAGCGTCTGGGAAAACCTCGAGGGGCCACGAAGAGAGTTCCGGCAAGGCCAAGACACCGGAGCCCCGCCTCCTCCGTTCGGACCCGCCCCGGAGCCACTTGCCCGCTCCCGCCGGAAGTGCGTCACCCGCTCGGCGCTCAGCCATCCGTGTCTGTAACTAGAAGTCGAAACAAAACAAGCGGCTGAGGCGGTGGCGGCGGCGCCGGGACGGGGGAGGGGCGCGCCGGAACCGGAACCGACCTGACGCCGGAACCGGAACCGAGAGCGGGTTGCCAGGGCCCGAAGAGGGCTGGTGGCAGCGGCCTCGCTCGGTGAGTGGTACTGGCATCTATTCGCCTGTCCGCCCGGAGCGGGGAGGCCGCGACGCGGGCCCAGAGTGGCCTGTTCAAGGTCACGGGCCGTGCCAGCCTCGACCCTTCAAGCCCCGAGGCGTGTCGCGCCCACCGATGCAGGCGGGGCCGTTACGCTACGCCCGAGGCCAGCCTCCCGCCTCGGAGAGGGCTGGCGGCGATTGAGGGCGGCTTCCTGCAGGAGGTGGTGGCGCGCCCAAGGTTCAGAGGCTGGAGCTGGGTCGCATCCTGGCAGGGGCGCTGGTCTGTGGTCAGTAACCCCGCGCGGCAGTATTAGGCCGGTCTAGATGTCCCGGGAAGATGAGGGAGGGACGCGAACTGCGACCTTAGATGGGGCCTGGGTGCAAAGAGGCGGAGGGTGTCCGCCCCTCAGCTCTGGACCTGTAGTCATTAAAGATCCAGCTCACCAGTCCCACATCTGACCCATAGAAGGATATCTCCATGCCGCCCCCGCTCGACACACACCCCCCCCTGGGGAACGCAGACTAGTCGCTCTCTGTCCTGCTACTGTCTCAGGCCAAGTCCGTGGGTTCATCCCGACCCTTATCTCAGTTTTGAGACCTTTATTTTGGATGGAGAAACAGCCCAGAATCCACTGGTGCATCTGTGGGAAACTGGGTTGAGGGTCTCTGGCGCAGAGCTGATGATGTGTGTTTCGGTCTCAAACTGGATGTCCTCCCTGCCTTGGCTCTTGCACAGGGTTGCTGCTGAAAGGGTAATATGACATCTGGATACCCTTTTTGCCCCAGCTTTCGCAGGCCTCTCTCTGGGACAGCAGCTGGAGAGAGGAATCTCTCTTGAGATGTAGGAAATAAAACCAAGCAGGTTTTATTGCATGGGAGCAGATTCAGAGGAGGATGGGAGCTGATAGGCGGCAGATGGGGCACCTTAACCCCAGTACCTTGTCTGGGCAGTGGTAGCACCTGGGCCGGGCCTGTTTTCAGCCACAGAGCCTGGTCCTCCTGCTGCTTGATTGTCTCCTCCTTTCCTGTCTTCCTCCTCCGCCTCCTGCTTCTCGGGTGGTGACTAAGCAGCCTGTGAGAGTGAAGGAAAAGTGAGCACTCTGCACAGAGCGCCACTCCTGCGGGCTGGAGCCATGGCTCCTTTCCAGATTGGTGGAGGAGCCTGGTCCCAGGCCATGGCTGCCTTGACCTGGCACCTCCTTAGTGAGGCTTACATCTTTGTGAGTCTGTATGGCAGGCATCTAGGAGGCTCGATCAGAAATGGGTGCTGCTACTTGCATTATTTATTCCCCCTTCAAAATAGTCTGAGAGTGTCCAGGCTACATTAGGTGGTGGAGAGATATTGCCCTGTAGGGTTAGGAGTATCCCCCATTGCCAAGCCCTGGCTGGTAACCAAGGAACAAATTGTTGGGCCTTGGTAGTGATCACTGGTCCCTTCTTGTTAGGTTGTTGGTTCTTTGCTGGAGAATTTGACCACAGAGAGTTGCCAAGATAGCTGGGCCAGGAAGAAAGCGCCGTAGCCCTGACCCAGACGCCGTTGCCGATCCCGGGGCATTCTGGCTGTCGACCAAGAGGCTCAAGATGTCTGGCGGGGCCAGTGCCACAGGCCCAAGGAGAGGGCCTCCAGGACTGGAGGAGGCCACCAGTAAGAAGAAGCAGAAGGATCGAGCAAACCAGGAGAGCAAGAATGGAGATCCTAGGAGAGGTGGTAGTGGCCTTCCCAGACTACTTATGACCTTTCTCTCCTCCCTTCCTGTTGAACGTATAGATTGGGGTTGGAAATGAATTTTTTGCTGTTCCTTCTGTCCTGGTCTGATGCTGAGAGAAAGACCCATGTCAGGCTTTGTAGAGCCTCAGCTTTGAGGTCTGGGTACTTGGCTGAGATCCTGAAGATGGTGCTGGGTGGGGTGGTGGCGTCTTGAAGGTTGCCTCCCCATCATCATTTCCCTGTTCTTTCCTTTGTTGTCAGGGTCAGCGTCCACTCCTCGGGAGGAGCAGACCAAAGAGGGTAAGTAATGAACAGGCATTTTGTGTGGTAGAGTGCTAGGGGAGAGGAAGGGGCACTGGGGTGTAGAACTCATCTGGAGCAGTCCTGTTAGGTCTGGGTTTCTGGTACCTACTTATCCCCATCTGAAGTTCATGGAGATGCTCACAATCTCTTTGGCACTCCCCCTACAGAGTTGTTGCTCGATTGGAGGCAGAGTGCAGATGAAGTGATTGTCAAGCTGCGTGTGGGAGCGGGTCCCTTGCGGCTAGAGGAGGTAGATGCTGCTTTCACAGACACAGACTGTGTGGTGCGGCTTCCAGGTGCGCCCATCTGCCCTGAGCCCAGGAGTATATTTGAATTCTCTGATATCCCCCACCCCAGCTTATTGTTCCCACTCTGTCTCCAGGTGGTCGGCAGTGGGGTGGTGTTTTCTACGCTGAGATAGAAAGTTCTTGCACCAAAGTACAGGCCCGCAAAGGTGGTCTCCTGCAGCTGGCGCTGCCCAAGAAGGTGCCTCTGCTCACATGGCCCTCTCTCCTGGTAAGTTCCAGAGCAGGGTAGGGTAGGGATACTCAGTGTAGTTGACAGTGCTTGACTGCTGTATCTTTGGCAGAAGAAACCTCTAGGGACCCAGGAGTTGGTGTCAGAGCTGCGGTGCCAGGAGAATGGGCAGGAGCCATCTCCCATTGCCCTGGAGCCAGGCCCTGAGCCCCGCCGGGCTAAGCAGGAGGCCCGGAACCAGAAGCGGGCCCAGGGCCGTGGTGAGGTAGGCGCGGGGGCTGGCCCTGGGGCCCAGGCAGGGCCCAGTGCCAAGAGGGCTGTGCATCTCCGCAGAGGACCAGAAGGGGAGGGGTCCAGAGATGGTCCTGGACCCCAAGGCGATGCCCCCTCCTTCCTGGCTGAGCCGGCCCCCCAGGTGAGAGTGTAGTATCTGTGTAGGAGTTGGGAGATGGGGGGAAGGGTGTGGATTACAGTGGGGGGCCACCTGCCAGACCCAGGGCTGATCCTGCCCACGATCTCGTCATAAATAGGCTGAAGCTGAGGAACAGCTCCGGGTACCACCACTGAACCCCCAGACCTGCCTCCTGGGCTCAGAGGAGAATCTAGCACTTTTGGCAGGAGAGAAGGCTGTATCCCTCAGGAATGACCCAGTTTCCACCGGCGTGGCCCGGAGCAGAGACCCTGAGAAAGGTGACCGTTCCAAAGAAGAGATGGCAGTGGCAGCAGATGCTGCAGCCTTGGTGGATGGTAAAAGTGGGGCTGACAGGGCAGGCAGAGCCCGGGGTTGTGTTGCAAGGTTGGTTGATAGGTAGGGAGTAGAACAGCAACAGGCTGAAACCTCTTGGAGTGTCACTGAGCTGTGGTCTCAATGTAGAGCCCGAGTCCATGGTGAACCTGGCATTTGTCAAGAATGACTCGTATGAGAAGGGGCCAGACTCAGTGGTGGTGCATGTGTACGTGAAGGAAATCCGCAGGGACACTTCTCGAGTGCTTTTCCGCGAACAGGACTTCACGCTTATTTTCCAGACCAGGTGGGTGAGTGGGCAGGAGACGGGGCAGACCGTGTGCTTCAGGCAGGACAGTGTGTCTCATGCTCTTCCTCCTGCCATGCCCCTGCTCTGCCTCTGCAGAGATGGAAACTTCCTGAGACTGCACCCAGGCTGTGGGCCCCCCACCATCTTCCGTTGGCAGGTGAAGCTCAGGTGGGTGGTGCCCAGCCCAGCCACTGTGCCCCCAACCCTGGGCTCCATCTCCCTGGCCTGTCTTAGTCTGACATCTACTCCACCTGAGTTTCTGAGTTCAGTCTTTTCCTGCAGGAACCTGATTGAGCCAGAGCAGTGCACCTTCTGCTTCACAGCCTCTCGCATTGATATCTGCCTCCGTAAGCGGCAGAGTCAGCGCTGGGGGGGCCTGGAGGCTCCAGCTGCACGAGGTCTGCACACGAGCTCCCTTCATTGCCCAGCCCACGTGACTGGACCCCCACCCCTGCCGCATGCTGCTAACCACCAGCCCCCTCATTCCCCCTTTTTAAGGTGCAGTGGGTGGTGCAAAGGTTGCCGTGCCGACAGGCCCAACTCCTCTGGATTCAACCCCACCGGGAGGTGCTCCCCACCCCCTGACAGGCCAGGAGGAAACCCGGGCTGTGGAGAAGGAGAAACCCAAGTCTCGCTCTGAGGACACAGGGCTGGATGGTGTGGCAGCCCGCACCCCCATGGAGCATGTAGCCCCAAAGCCAGAGCCACACCTGGCCTCGGTGAGAATCTTGGGGTGGAGAGGGCCAAGGTTGGAGGCTGGAGAGCCTCAGAGCTGCCCTTTCATGCCCTGCTTGCTCCCACAGCCCAAGCCCACATGTATGGTGCCTCCAATGCCCCATAGCCCTGTGAGTGGAGATAGTGTAGAGGAAGAGGAAGAGGAAGAGAAGAAGGTGTGTTTGCCGGGTTTCACTGGCCTTGTCAATCTAGGCAATACCTGCTTCATGAACAGTGTCATTCAGTCTCTGTCTAATACTCGGGAGCTCCGGGACTTCTTCCATGGTGAGAGCAGGGTCTGGAGCCCGGGGCCATGGGCATAGGGGATGCCTTCCCTTGCTCACACCTCTACTTGGCTGTTGTCCTAGACCGCTCCTTTGAGGCTGAGATCAACTACAACAACCCTCTTGGAACTGGTGGGCGTCTGGCCATTGGCTTTGCCGTGCTGCTCCGGGCACTGTGGAAGGGCACCCACCATGCCTTCCAGCCTTCCAAGTTGAAGGTGATCTGTGGCCACTCCCACCTTTGGCTGGAGAGGGTGGGGAGGGCCAGCCAGCTGGGTGCACAGTGGGTGCTGGGGCTCCCTCCTCATACCTTGCCCCTGCATCCAGGCCATTGTGGCGAGCAAAGCCAGCCAGTTCACAGGCTATGCACAGCATGATGCCCAGGAGTTCATGGCTTTCCTGCTGGATGGGCTGCACGAGGACCTGAACCGCATTCAGAACAAGCCCTACACGGAGACCGTGGACTCAGATGGGCGGCCTGATGAGGTCAGGGTTTGGGGCGGGGGCTGGCCTGTCTCATGCACATCCTAGTTCCCAGGTCTCTTCAATCCTCACCACTCTCCCCCTCAGGTGGTGGCTGAGGAAGCATGGCAGCGGCACAAGATGAGGAATGACTCTTTCATCGTGGACCTATTTCAGGGCCAGTATAAGTCGAAGCTGGTGTGCCCTGTGTGTGCCAAGGTGTGACGGGTTCCCCCAGAGAGAGACCCGCTAGCTTGGCCTAGCTAGTCTGGTCAAATTTAAGTCAGAGGCATGTGCATCTTTAGGTGCTACAGGGCAAGGCTTGGGCAAAGAAGCTGACAGGGAGGCTTAGGCTCCTATGTGGGTTGCAGAAGTCAGGTTGGGTAGGCTTCCTGGCTGAGGTAAAAGTGATGTTTCAGCTCAAAGACAGCTGTATGGTGGGGCAAGGGTACAGGTAAGATTGGAAAGGCACATGGAGTACAAGTGAAGGGCACATTGGTGAAGTGGCTAGGCTAAGCAGGACCTCCCGTACCAGCGAGACTGATTGTTCTCTCCTGGTGGCCCTCCTTTGGTCTATGTAGTGTTCTCAACTCTGAGAGTCTTCTGGTTGGCTGTGAGGCCCTGAGAGCCATTTGAGGGCCTGGATTGGGTGCTCTGGCCATGAGCATTCTGCCTTGCCACTCCCTGTGCAGTCACCCATTGCCACCTGTGCATCCTCAGGTCTCCATCACTTTTGACCCATTTCTGTACCTACCGGTGCCCTTGCCACAGAAGCAAAAGGTTCTCCCTGTCTTCTATTTTGCCCGGGAGCCCCACAGCAAGCCCATCAAGGTAAGGAGTAAGCATCTATTTCTGGGCTATCCCAGACACTGTGGTCCACCTCCTCCATGGACTCTACTCTTGTCACCACAGTTCCTAGTGAGCATCAGCAAGGAGAACTCCAGTGCAAGTGAAGTGTTGGACTCTATCTCTCAGAGTGTCCACGTGAAGCCTGAGAACCTGCGTCTGACTGAGGTGTGTCTGTTCTTCCCCAAGCTCTTATGCACATGGACACATGTAATCACAGCTTGCAGACATGCATGTACAGTCATTGGTATCTGAAAGTGATGTTTCATGTTTCACATGAATGCTCATGTGATTGCATAAAAACAGGTGGTGTGCTATTGGTTGGGGCATGGTTGAAACCAGGCATTTGGGCTGTGCAACAGAGGTGCCCTCAGTTCCCAGTCATCATAAGGGTTTAATCCCCCTTTTGGTGGTGGCCCCCAACTGTTTTTCCCTCTTCGAACAAGGAGCTTGAGCTGCAGGACTATCCTTCCACTAGCTATGGTGGTTCTTCCCTCCTGCTGCTCCCTCATATTATCCCAGATCTGTGTGCTGGTCTTCCCCAAAGGTTCCTAGCTTCCAGCCTGGCAGTGCCCTTTCCCTCAGGATAGAAGTGGGGAGGATCCTCCTTGAATGTGACCCCTCCATGAAAACTGTTGCCATCTCAGCAGGGCCCCACTAGTTGATAGCAGGATAGAGGCCCTCAGTGTGGAGAGCTGGTGCGGTTGATACCTCCCCCGCTCCTGGTCTTTCAGGCTCTGATGCACTAGGCTTGTTATTCCATTGGGCACTGAGGCTGGTGCCAGCAGAGACAAATGCTTTTTTGGGGCCACAATCCCCACCCCTACCCCGATAGACCCAATATCAGGGCCAAGCCTTCTCCTTGTGCTCTGGGGCAGGGTTAGGGAAAAGGCTTGTCCTTACATAGGATTTGTCTGTTCTCTGTCCCCAGGTGATTAAGAATCGCTTCCACCGTGTGTTCTTGCCCTCCCACTCACTGGACACTGTGTCCCCATCTGATGTGCTCCTCTGCTTTGAGCTCCTATCCCCAGAGTTGGCTAAGGAGCGGGTGGTGGTGCTAGAGGTGCAGCAGGTGAGTGGGGGCCAACCTCATGGCACATGGCTCTGCTTGGGGGTGGCATTCTTACCTGGCCTAGCCTTGCTGAGCCAGACAACTCACCCTAGCGCCCCCAGGTGCCCAGCATCCCCATCTCCAAGTGTGCAGCCTGCCAGCGGAAGCAGCAGTCAGAGGATGAGAAGCTGAAGCGCTGTACCCGGTGTTACCGCGTGGGCTACTGCAACCAGTGAGGAGCCCCCTGGTCTCCCCCATACCTCTTCTCCATCTCCCACTTGCCACCCTACCTCCCTTCCACGTAAAGGCACATATGTTTTTGTTTTTGTTTTTGTTTTAATTAAGATTATGATAGTTAACAACCTTGTGAAATTACCATTGTACATCATTATTAGTCATGTTATGGGTACACCACTTCACCCCTAGTGCCCTCCCCCTACCCCCCCTTTCCCCTGGTGACCACTGATCAGTTCTCTTTGTCTATTTCTTAACTACCACCTATGAGTGAAGTCATACAGAGTTCGTCTTTCTCTGTCTGGCTTATTTCACTCAACATAATACCCTCAAGGTCTGTCCATGTTGTTGTGAATGGGACGACTTTGTCCTTTTTTATGGCTGAGTAGTATTCCATTGTATATATATACCATATCTTCTTTATCCAATCATCAGTTGCTGGGCACTTAGGTTGGTTCCATGACTTGGCTATTGTGAATAATGCTGCAATGAACATAGGGGTGCATGGGACTTTTGGAATTGCTGATTTCAGGTTCTTAGGATAGATACCCAGTAGTGGGATGACTGGGTCATAAGGTATTTCTATTTTTAACTTTCTGAGGAATCTCCATACTGTTTTCCATAGTGGCTGCACCAGTTTGCATTCCCACCAACAGTGTATGAGGGTTCCTTTTTCTCCACAGCCTCTCCAACATGTGTCACTCTTGGTTTTGGATATTTTTGCCATTCTAACAGATGTAAGGTGATATCTTAGTGTAGTTTTGATTTGCATTTCCCTGATGATTAGTGATGATGAGCATCTTTTCATGTGTCTATTGGCCATCCTTGTATCTTCTTTAGAGAAATGTCTGTTCATGTCCCCTGCCCATTTTGTGATTAGGTTGTTTGATTTTTTGTTGTTGAGCTGTGTGAGTTCTTTATATATTATGGAGATTAACTCTTTGTCGGATAAATAGCTTGTAAATATTTTTTCCCAATTAGTCGGCTGTTTTTTTGTTTCAATGCTGTTTTCCCTTGCCTTGAAGAAGCTCTTTAGTCTGCTGAAGTCCCATTTGTTTATTCTTTCTATTGTTTCCCTCGTCTGAGGGGTTATGGTGTCTGAAAAGATTCTTTTGAAGCTGATGTCAAAGAGAGTACTGCCTATATTCTCTTCTAGAAGACTTATTGTTTCAGGCCTAATCTTTAGGTCTTTGATCCATTTTGAGTTTATTTTAGTGAATGGTGAAAAAGAATGGTCGATTTTCATTCTTTTACCTGTGGCTGTCCAGTTTTCCCAGCACCATTTGTTGAAGAGACTTTCTTTTCTCCATTGTAGGCCCTCAGCTCCTTTGTCGAAGATTAGCTGTCCATAGATGTGTGGTTTTATTTCTGGGCTTTCAATTCTGTTCCATTGATCTGGAAGGCACATATGTTTTAAGCTTTTGATCTGCTGTCCCACTCTGTCAGACTCTGGGGGAGGCAGGGCTGGCATACCCAGTTCCCAGGGCCAGAGGTTAGACCCCAATGTAGAGTCATAGGAGGTTGGACTAAAGTCCTATTCTTACCTCCTGCTTTCCTCAAGGCTCTGCCAGAAAACTCATTGGCCTGATCACAAGGGCCTCTGCCGTCCTGAGAACATTGGCTACCCATTCCTTGTCAGTGTACCTGCCTCACGCCTCACTTATGCCCGTCTTGCTCAGCTGCTAGAGGGCTATGCCCGGTAAGTACCCAGTGGTTGGATTAGAGTTAGGGTAGGTGGGGGGCAGACGTGCCTGATGGACTTGTTGAGATTCTTACTTGGCTTACTCCTATTGCCAGGTTCTCTGTGAGTGTATTCCAGCCACCCTTCCAGCCTGGCCGCATGGCCTTGGAGTCTCAGGGCCCTGGTTGCACCACACTGCTCTCCACTAGCTCCCTGGAGGCTGGAGACAGTGAGAGGGACCCCGTTCAGCTGCCTGAGCTCCAGTTGGTGACCCCTGTGGCTGAGGGGGACACAGGGGTCCCCCGGGCATGGGCAGCCCCTGACCGGGGCCCTGTGCCCAGCATGAGTGGAGTTTCTTCCGAGATGCTGGCCAGTGGGCCCGTTGAAGTTGGCTCCTTGCCTGCTGGTGAGAGGGTATCCCGGCCTGAAGGTAATAAGAGTCCGGTGAAAGGCTCTGGAGCTGGGGTAGGGGAGGTTGGAGGAAGCTTGTTTAGGCCCTGGTAGGCAGGGGAGCTCTGATTATCATGTTCTCTCACAGCTGCTGTGCCTGGGTACCAACACCCTAGTGAAGCAATGAATGCCCACACGCCCCAGTTCTTTATCTATAAAATTGATGCGTCCAACCGAGAGCAGCGGCTAGAAGACAAAGGTGTCTGAGGCTGTGGGTGGAAGCCATGGGATGGGTTGGATTGGCTGCTCTCAACAGCTGCATGACTTCTCTCCCTGCCCATCTCCAGGAGATACGCCATTAGAGCTGGGTGATGACTGCAGCCTGGCTCTAGTCTGGCGGAACAATGAACGCCTGCAGGAGTTCGTATTGGTGGCCTCCAAGGAGCTGGAATGTGCTGAGGATCCAGGCTCTGCTGGTGAGGCTGCCCGCGCTGGCCACTTCACTCTGGACCAGTGCCTGAACCTCTTCACGCGGCCTGAGGTGCTGGCACCTGAGGAAGCTTGGTGAGGACAGGACAACAGGTAGGTAGTGGGGCAGGGTGGAGTAGAGATCTACTGGTCTTGACCCCACCTCTGTCCTGCCTCAGGTACTGCCCACAGTGTAAACAACACCGCGAGGCCTCCAAGCAGCTATTGCTGTGGCGCCTGCCAAATGTGCTCATCGTGCAGCTGAAGCGCTTCTCCTTTCGTAGTTTCATATGGCGTGACAAGATCAATGACTTGGTGGAGTTCCCTGTTCGGTGAGCAATGGGCATAGTGACTGTAGGCAAAGCATGGGGGCCAAGGTAGGCATCTTGGACACCCAGTGACTGTTTTACCTCTCTCTGGCTGGGACCACAGGAACCTGGACCTGAGTAAGTTCTGCATTGGTCAGAAAGAGGAGCAGCTACCCAGCTATGACCTCTATGCTGTCATCAACCATTATGGAGGCATGATTGGTGGCCACTACACCGCCTGTGCACGCTTGCCCAATGATCGCAGCAGCCAGCGCAGCGACGTGGGTGAGGGCACACTCAGCCAGCAAGATAGGTGGTAGGGGTGGTGGTGCAGGTTATGTTCACACTCTTCTCACCTCACTATAGGCTGGCGCTTGTTTGATGACAGCACGGTGACAACAGTAGATGAGAGCCAGGTTGTGACGCGTTATGCCTATGTCCTCTTCTACCGTCGGCGGAACTCTCCTGTGGAGAGGCCCGCCCGGGCAGGTCACTCTGAGCACCACCCAGACCTAGGCCCTGCAGCCGAAGCTGCTGCCAGCCAGGTGAGGCATCGAGGAGGCTTTGCAGACTAGTGGGCCCGATTCACAGATGGGAGGGTGTGGGACACAGCTTTCTCTCTTCCAGCCATAGGCTCCTGGAGCCTTGGGACTCATGAGAGTTGCAGACAGGGTTCCCTTATGACAAAGGCTTAGTCAGAGAGATCCCCATGTTACAGGAACACTTACAAAGGTGCATGTATACCAACATGCTGCCGTTGGCATGCACATAAGCATCTACTTGGCACAGGCCAAGCAGCTGCTCCAAACCTCACTCGGTACGGTGCCATGAACAGACTGTACCTAACGCTCTCCAGCTTTCCTCTGCACATTCCCCCCATGCCAGTCCACAGACCCTCACTTGTGATCGTCCCTGTGTTCTGATGTGCACTCAGGTCAGGGCCTATTCAGGCTGTCCACGGCCTAGGGTGGCCGTCACCCTCTCTGAGGTGAGCATTTGTCCCTGCCAAGCCTTTGGGGTCTTCTATCTCTTTTACTGACATGGGGTGCCATAGGTCTGGTTGGTGGGTACAGCTGCATCTCTTTTCTGGACTGGCCTCCTCCTTGCTGTCCTCTCCTCCCTTGAGCCCTCTGGGCTCAGACTTACAGAAATCCCTGCAGAAGACAGTGGTCAGGATCTGGATGTGGGTGGGAGGGAGCCAGGAGATTACTCTGAGTTTGGCAGCTCTATCCTCCATGAGTCAGTCCCCTCTGTGGGAGGCCTGGGCAAAAAAACTGACTAGCTAACCTCCTACCCCTCCATGGGAAGCTGCATGTTGATTGGGAAGCTTCTTGAGGAGGCCAAAATGCTTTTTAGATTTGCCCACCCTGGTGCTCTCAGTCTAGACAACCCTGCAAATGGCCCACTTGTCCCCTGCCTTCCTACCTCCCTGTTGCTTGATCTGGGACTTAGGGGGTTAGCTCCATTCACCTTGGGTGGGACTGTCATGGCCACGGGTCTCAGGGACACTGGGTTCCCCATCCCCCCCACCCCTGGGTGCTGATGGCCGTTTCCACACACCATAGGCTTCCCGGATTTGGCAGGAGCTGGAGGCCGAGGAGGAGCCAGTACCTGAGGGGCCTGCGCCCCTGGGTCCCTGGGGGCCCCAAGACTGGGTGGGCCCCCCGCCACGTGGCCCTACCACACCAGACGAGGGCTGCCTCCGGTACTTTGTTCTGGGCACCGTGGCAGCTTTGGTGGCCCTCGTGCTCAACGTGTTCTATCCTCTGGTATCCCAGAGTCGCTGGAGATGAGCTCACCTGCAGGCAGCTGCTGTGAGGCCACCTGCCTGCCTGCCAGGCCATGCCTGCGTCTGTGGTGGGGACCACTCTGGGCTTGGGTCTCAGTATGTGCATCTGGGAGGAGAGGGTGGGGACTGTGGCTCCTGCAGGGGCAGAACATCCTAGGGTGGGTATCCGTCCAGCTGTCTGTCCGTTTGTCCTGCTGCTCTGACCCTTGGCTTGGGGCTTAGCCCTGCCTAAGCAGCTTCCTGTATTTAAAGTGTTAATAAAGCGAGACTGTTCAGGCCCAATCTCGTCTCTCTGTCTCAACGCCGCTGCTATCTGCGCCTGCCCTGGGGCCCTCCCTTGGGTGCCGGGGCTCCAAGCCAGCACCCCCGGGATGCCAGGCGGCATACTGGGCAGCCCCCAACCCCTGTCCTCATATTCTGTTGCAGGGACTAGGCCCTGGCCAGGCCCCCGAGGTGGCCCCCACGCGGACAGCCCCTGAACGCTTCGCCCCCCCTGTGGACCGCCCAGCCCCCACCTACAGCAACATGGAGGAGGTCGATTAGCAGGTCCCTGGCAGGTGGGGGGACTGGGTTTCGGGGATCCCCTACAGAGGGTCAGCTGTTTGCTGCTTCTCCTTTTCTAACCCAGAGGACACTGGCTTCATCAATGGAGAATTGTGGGGTGTGATTTGATGGTGGGAACCTCATAGGTTGGGACCTCTTGTCAACTTGACCCTCCCAACCAGTGGGTCTTGGCTTCTCCAGCCACCCCCAGTTCCGCGTGATTTGATTCTCAGTTGTATCTTCAATTCTTTCTGACTCGCATTATAAACCTTATAATTTTATTCTACAAATTGTAATTTTTTTTTTTTTGCATTTTGGAAGTGATTGCTGCTGTTTAAATATATTTTAAAAATAAATGATAAATAAGCAGACTTAGTGACTATGATGTACCAGGTGCTGCAGCTGCCTTCCTTCCCTGTCATCTGGGGGGGGGGGGGCGGTGTGTGTGTGTTCATTCAAGGAGAAATGGTGGGGTCCCAACTCAGGCACTGTGGGTCATGAAGCCCCTAGTGCCCTCAGGCCTCTCTCAGGCCTGCCTGCTGCCCTTTGATTCCACTGGTGTTGGGTGATTTATTGGCAATGATTTAATTGCCAAGTTGGGTACCGGTGCTGGTACACTGCTGGAGGGCTTGCTAGGCATGGGCTACAATAGGATCATGCTGGACCTTCACTGTGTGCAGCCCAAGTATCTGGCCACCAGTGGTCTGCATGTGCTGGATGCACTGATCACAGGGCTCTATCGGCCCCAACTGCAGCCCTGCTGCTGCTGAGGTCCCACATGGAGGCAGCTGTAGTTGGCATCACTCTCAATACCTCACACCCAAGGAGTGAAGGAGTAACCCATGAGGCTCCAGAAGCTTTCAGCCAGACAGCAGGTCAGGGGGACTTTTTGGGGAACAGGAGGTACTGGGGGAATATCTTCCTCCTCTCCTCAGGTCTTTCTTTGCTGTGGTTTGAGCACCATCTGGATCCCTCAGGGGAGAACAGAGCAGGAAATAAACTGCTGTGGGGAAGGAGATCTTGCTCCAAAAGGAGGACAGGCAGAGAGGACCAGAGATAATCTTGGCTGACTTCCTATGGGAGGGAGGGTGTGGGGTCCTGCCTGGCCTATTCTCTTAGGAGTCCCTGAGACCTTGGCTTCTAGCAACTGCCCCAGGCTGTTCACCCACAGTGGGTTTTCAGGCTTGTCCCAGCCTCAGAGCCTTGTGACCTTGTACACACATATTGCAATGGCAAATCTTGAGAGAAGCCTCCTTGTCTCTCCTCATGGATGACGTTGCCTCTTCCTGTCTGCAATTGCTTGGGGGTAGGGGTGGGAGTTTCCAGCTGGAGGGAGATGTTCAGATAAGCCAGAAAGAACATAAGGCAGGCAGAGGTGGGGGCAGGGTCCTTGCAGCCCTGTAAGTCCATCCCCACTCCCAAGCCTGTGGGGCCAGTTTTATAAGCAGCTCAGCACATGGGCCCTGATACTACCTCTCAGCCTCGACTGGAGTTAGGGGTGGGGGTGAGCAGAGATTTCCTGGAGAAAGCTAGCCCTGTGACCAATGTTGGCTTTTTCCTATGGGGACAACAGCACAAGGGCCATGTAGGGTTGCTGGCTGTGGAGAAGGGCCTGAAGAGCTGGGTGTGAGACCCTGCAGAAATGATTCAATTGCCAAGTTGGATGCTGGTGCTGGCATACTGCTGGAGGGCTTGCTAGGCATGGGCTGCAATGGGATCATGCTGGGCCTTCCCTGTGTGCAGTCCCAAGTGTCTGGCCACCAGTGGTCTGCATGTGCTGGATGCATTGATCAAGGGCTCTGTCTGCCCCAACTGCAGCCCTGCTGCTGCTGAGCCTGCCACATTACCCTTCTGTGGCATCTGCACAAGGCTGCTGTGGCTACCAACACTGTGGCCTCTACTGCCTCTGTGCTCACTGTCAGCCTATGGCACAGGCACTTGTCCGTAGGCCTGGCTGCTGCATGCTGCTTCTTCCCAAGCCACAGCTGGGCCTTGCTGGCTGGGAAGGTTGGCTGTCTTTTCTCTGGTCATCTTTCTCTTGATTTTCCTGGAAGTAGTGCCAGGGGTTATGCAAGCAAGCCAGCCCCCCAGGCAGGGTCCATACAACCTAATGGTTCTGTTCTATGCAAGTCATAGGGCTTCAGAGGACTGGCTGAGCTGCCACTTCCACTTGTGGCATTCTCAGCAGCACTAGTGGGGCTATGCCTCATCTTGTGACATGAAGCCACAGGGTCCACAGGGTAGGTACCATTAGAGAACCAGCCCTGACCTCATTGAGAGGGCCATCACCAGACCTGCAAGAGTCAGTGATGGTGGTGATGGTGCTGTAATGAATCCTTCGGTGGCATCAGGTACAGAGGAGATGGGCGGTGGCAGGCACTCTGCTCATCATAGGCACCTTTGCGATGGGCTAGACACCTGCAGCTGTGGACTCAGCACAGGGTCGGTGTGGTTGTGGCTCTGCTTCTTGGTGCCTGTTTATGGCACCACTGCACTGCATCCCCTGCACAATGCTTGCACCTGGCCTTGGCCAGGCTGGCATCAGGCTGGGACCAAGGGGCCACGAAGAGGTGGGAAGCCCCAAGAAAAACTAGATCTGAATACTGATGCAGTGTGTGTCCCTGGGTGAAATCTGGCATGTGGTCATCATATGTAGGCCCAGAAATGGAACTTGGTCATTAGTGGGATATGGCCACAAAGCAGCACACAGAATATGGATACAGACTGCAGTCTGGATCCTGCCCAGTCCTTGAAGGTCCAGGTCCAAGAGCCCAAGTTCCACTCCCAAATTTGGGGATTTTCTCACCATCCCACCACCAGCAGCTCCAGTTCCACAAAGAAAATAGTTTGTACATTCTCTTTTAGCCTGATGACTCCCAGCAGGTCCTGGAAGTACAGTGAGAGACTTGGGAAATCCCAAAGCACCGTGGCTATCATCATGAAGATTCTATCTCCTCTGCCTCACCCAGTCCCAACTTCAATAAAATATCCTGTCAAAAGTCTGCAAATGGATTTCAAGGTTTAATTTGCTTGTGGTTTTCGTAATATTTGCATAATTTGGCAAGGCGCTGGGGGGGGGGGGGGGGGGGGGGGGGGGGGCGGGGGGGGGCGGTAAGTGTCCCGGGAGATTTCAATCAAATCATCACAGAAGTTCTGCGAGGTCCCTCCTGGCCCAAACCCCTCTTCTTCTGGCCAGGTATGCGCCTTCGGGTGTCAGACTTAGGATGGGCCATTCCGTACATTCTCTGCTCTGGAGTCTTGACCAGATTCCCCAGGCTTTAGTTGCTCAACTGTTTCCATGACAACTCCAAAGCTGTGACGTCAGAAGCGCGATAGGGGCTCACATTTGCTCCTGAGAACAGAATTAGAATGGTCCCCAAGTTTCCAGGGCTGAAGGAGAAAAGTCGAAGAGCAAGGGCCATGCCTGCGTCTGCTTCCTGCCTTGGTACTGAACACCTTCCCTCCAGGTCCGCGGCAAATCTCCCCCAAAGTCCTGCGGTCTCCTTCCTCTAAAAGAGACCCAGCAGCGCGGAGACGGAAGCGAAGGGCCCGGAAAGGCCGGTTTGGCCACTCTCTGTTCTTTAAATGGCGCCGACAACCCTGGAGAGCTCCGCCCCCTCCCACCAAGAAAGGACACCATTGGCTCTTCCTGGCGGCTTCGCTCTCCTATTGGTCAGTGAGCTAATACCAACGTGCAGATTGGCCCCAAAAATTTCTTTCGGTTTCCGGTGTCCCTGTGATGGCGACTGCGGACGCCCTGTCGCTGTTCACTGGCCTCGGCCTGAGCGAACACAAGGCTCGAGAGACGCTCAAAAACACGGCTCTGAGCACGCAGCTCCGCGAGGCGGCCACCCAGGTGCGAGCCCCTCGGCCCCTGGCCTGGGCTGCCTATTGTGCCCCAACGCAGCGCCGGGCAGGGTCCCATCCCGATCTAGCCACCTTGTCTCGCTCATGCCTTTCTTACTGGGCATGGGGCTTCTTTCCTGACCCCTCTGACTCCAGGCGCAGCAGACTCTGGGTTCTACCATCGATAAGGCTACCGGGACCCTGCTATATGGCCTCGCCTCACGACTCAAGGATCCCCGGCGTCTCTCTTTCCTCGTGAGCTACATAGCCAATAAGAAGATCCACACTGAGACCCAGCTGAGCGGTGAGTCCCCTGCCTGCCTTGCCACTTCCACCTCCCAACTCCTCCCCTCGGCCAAGACCCCCATCTGCCCTTTCTTCCAAGTCCCCCAGTGTCTCTGTAGATGCCTGCTTTCGCACTCCCCTCTAAACCAGGGTCCTGACACTGAAGGACGGATAGGGCCGCCTCCGGTGAGACTGACTGGGGAACTGTGTAGGTCTGAGGGAGAGCCTCCCTCAGAGCGCATGCTGCTTTCCTGTGGCCTCAGGGCTTCTTTAGGGTGGTGCAAGGCTTAACCTCCTAGGAGGCCAAACTGTAATTGGGGTTTAATGGGATTAGGGCCCTGTCCACCTCCTTCTTGGAACTGATATGCCACAAACTAATTGCCTCTCCTTTCTCAGCTGCCCTTGAGTATGTGCGAAGTCATCCCTTGGATCCCATTGACACCGTGGACTTTGAGCAGGAATGTGGCGTGGGCATCGTGGTGACCCCAGAGCAGATTGAGGAGGCTGTGAGTCTTTCCCGAGGCGTTGGCTGACTCCTTAGTAATGACTCTGGAAAGGAATGGCTCAGTTTCTCCACCTAGGAAGACTCAGGGTGAGGGTGTGGGCATTTCTGAAGGATGCTTTCCTGAACCACATGGTTTGGCTTTCTGCAGGTGGAGGCCGCCATAAATCGCCACCAGTCCCAGCTCCTGGTGGAGCGTTATCGTTTCAACATGGGGCTGCTAATGGGTGAGCAGGGCCTAGGGCAGGGGACTGTTGTTTTCTCTCATTGTGGGTTCTCTTCTGGGCATGAGTGAGAGGGAAGTGAGGGGAGGAGTAGGAGGACCTTAAAAAGTGGTCTGGTTGGGCCCAGCCTCTGGTTCCTGAGGTCAACTAGGACCTTTTGGGAAAGAGGGTGGGAAGTGCCCTCCTTTGCCCTTCTGCAGCTACTTGTGCCCATGTTTCTAGGAGAGGCTCGGGCTGTGCTCAAGTGGGCAGATGGCAAAATGATCAAGCATGAAGTGGACATGCAGGTGGGCACCTTCTTGACCTGAAGCAGGCAAAGACTCTGCCATGAACAGGACCTAGAGTTCCTGAGGGATAACCAGGGGTGAAGGGGAGGAGATCCTGTCTCTCTTCTGATGGTGGATAATAGAGTCTGATGTGGAGAGGGCAGTACGTGGGCAGGCAGTAAAAGACTTGGGCTTCTGCATTGTGTCTAATATGGGATGAGTCACTTTACTCTGAACCTCAGTTTCCTCATCTTGTAAAGAGAGGTGATGTGGCCTTCATCTCAGGATGCTGGCATGGAATCACAAGAGGGTGATGGCTGAGGTAGATTGCTTATCTTGATGCTAGGTCCATAGTTCCTCTCTGTAAATGGCAGTTGTGTTACCTGAGCCCACTGCGGACCCTCAGGAGGGAAAGAGCATTTGAGGCCAGCAGAACCATGTAAAGAACAGAGGTGGGATGGGCTAGGTAGGTTTTTCAAGGTGGCGCTGGTAGACAGGCCAAGAAGTCCTTAGGTGGGTGGGGGGGGCGTCATTCAGGGGCTTCTTGAAAGAGAACACTCCTGTCCCATGCCTGACTCTATTCTCTGCTCAGGTTCTCCACCTTCTGGGTCCCAAGACTGAAACTGATCTGGAGAAGAAGCCCAAGGTGGGGCTGAACATGGTCCTGGGTCCCTGGGGACGAGGTGGGGTAGGGTGAGAGTTTAGGCTAGGAAAGAGAGCATCCTACCCCAGTCATCCCAAGACCATGCCCAGGAGGAAAACTGACCCAACTTCTGGGCTTCTCTCAGGTGACAAAGCCTCGGCCTGAAGAAACAGACTGGAGGACAGCAAAGGATGTGGTGGAGAATGGTGAGAGCTTGAGGCTCCTGTTGCCTTCAACTCCCTGACTTCTGGGTTTTCCTGGTGATTGGTCCTTACAGCCCTGTCCCCTCAGGCCACTGGCTTACTCATCACCCTGCCTCCTGCTGCAAGACTGGAATTCCTGGTGTTTTCTTTGTTCCCTTTACCCAGAGACTGGGCTGAGGAGGCCTGGGAAGTCTGGCTCTGTATCTCTTGTCTCTAGGGTTAGAGGAAGAGAAGTGTGCTTGGTTCTGTTCTGATTGCAGGATATGGGTAGTACTGACAGACACTTCCCTGAGCTGGATGTGGTAGCTATATCCAGAAGATAGGTTTTTCTTGGTCTCTTCCCTGCAGGCGAGGCTGCTGGCCAGACCGTATCTCTGATGGAGCAGCTCCGAGGGGAGGCGCTTAAGTTCCATAAGCCTGGTGAGCAGGCAGATTGAAACTCTGGAGAGGGTTGGATTTTGACAGCAACTCTTGCAGCCAGGCCCCTGGAGTAGGGAGCCTTGGGCTGCAGCCTAGTTCTCAGGCTTGTTCTGGTCCTGGCAGGTGAGAACTACAAAACCCCAGGCTATGTGACCACTCCACATACCATGGATCTACTGAAGCAGCATCTAGAGATCACTGGGGGACAGGTGTGTATGAGTATGGCCAGGCAAGCTTGTGCCATCAGCACTTGCCTGGGGGCTGGGCTGCTTTCATATTGCCCCATCTCACCTATCACCATAGCCTCCCTGGGAAAGGATGTCTGTTCCTTTCGGGTAATCTGAGTCTGCTCCCATTCCCCTTATTTCAGGTACGTACCCGGTTCCCACCAGAACCCAATGGAATCCTGCACATTGGACACGCTAAAGCCATCAATTTTAACTTTGGCTATGCCAAGGTAAGTGTCTGTCTGGGGACCTGGCAAGCAGGGTGACCACTTGCTGCTCCCATGACTGGACACCAGAGAGGTGTCCCACCTTCCTTGCTGCTCCTATAATGTGCACAGAATGGACAGAGGCCATAGAGGGGAACTGCATGTGTGACAGATACCTAGGAATCCACTGGGCTCATTCAGAAAAAGCTGAGGTGAGGCAATGAATTCAAATTTAGGGAAATTCCCAGTGTAATCTCTTGGGCTTAGGAAGAGGCTGTGCTGTCTGTCCCAAGTTGGTGTAAGAGATGCTTTGTTTAGGGCATTTAGATACAGGAAGATGAGTGAACCTCTTGAAGGCATTTTTAATTCTGACATGGGAGACCTCTGAGAATGTCCCGGTTTGATGAACTAGATAGACTATAGGAGCTGATAATGTGGGAGCTCACAGATACTGCGACTTTCCTAGGCCAACAATGGGATCTGTTTTCTGCGCTTCGATGACACCAACCCTGAGAAGGAGGAAGCAAAGTTCTTCACTGCCATCTGCGACATGGTGGCCTGGCTGGGTATGGCCTGGGCAAGGCCTGGGCAGAGCTGGTGGTCAATGGGCCTCTCCTTGGACCATGGCCTGCCTTTGCGTGTCCATGGCTGGTTGCTTATCCTGTGTCTCATTCTACCCCAGGTTACACACCTTATAAGGTAACGTATGCCTCTGACTATTTTGACCAGCTGTATGCCTGGGCCGTAGAGCTCATCCACAGGTGAGGCCAGTGCCATGATGTGGAGCCGGGCAGGCTGACCAGGACACAGCCATGCTGGGTGTTCACACCCCTTCTCCTATAGGGGCCAGGCCTATGTGTGCCACCAGCGAGGAGAAGAGCTCAAAGGCCACAACCCGCCACCCTCGCCCTGGAGAGACCGTCCTATAGAGGAATCATTGCTGCTCTTTGAGGTGGGGTTCTGGAGGGGCAACTAGGTCTGAGTGGGCCAGGATGCTGAGGATGAGATGCCCCTGCACAGAGAGGCAGCCTGAGCCCTTGTTCTCCTCAGGCAATGCGCAAGGGTAAGTTTGCGGAAGGTGAGGCCACTTTGCGGATGAAGTTGGTGATGGAGGATGGCAAGATGGACCCTGTGGCCTATCGAGTCAAGTACACACCGCATCACCGCACAGGGGACACCTGGTGGGTGTGAGCATGGGGTAGGGTGGTGGAGTTGTAGAGTGGAATGGTGAGCCATGTGTAAGGCAGAGTGGGGCTGAATGGTGGGGCCCACTGCCTCTGCCCTGCAGGTGCATCTACCCCACCTATGACTACACGCACTGCCTCTGTGACTCCATTGAGCACATCACCCACTCACTCTGCACCAAGGAATTCCAAGCCCGGTGAGGGAGCTGGCTGCATGGGGTGGGTAAGGCCAGTGGGATTCCAGCAACCCTTCCTGTGGTCTCTCCCTGCTCTGAGGTGGCCAGTCTGACTCTATCCTCCCACCCCAGACGCTCTTCCTACTTCTGGCTGTGCAATGCATTGGATGTCTATTGCCCTGTGCAGTGGGAGTATGGCCGCCTCAACCTGCACTATGCTGTTGTCTCTAAGAGGAAGATTCTCCAGCTTGTGGCAACTGGTGCTGTTCGGTAGGTATGGTTGTTTGGCTCATCACCAGTTGGTGGTGCTAGTGGCATGTACTGCTTTCTCACCACGTCCTTGCCTACAGGGACTGGGATGACCCGCGGCTCTTCACCCTCACAGCTCTACGACGGCGGGGTTTCCCATCTGAAGCCATCAACAACTTTTGTGCGCGGGTATAGCCTAGCAGGCTAGGTGGGCAGGTGGGGGCTGAGCATGTCCGGCTGTGGCTGTGGCTGTGACTGACTGATGCTGACCTTTCCTGCTAGGTGGGGGTGACAGTGGCCCAGACCACGATGGAACCACATTTGCTAGAAGCCTGTGTGCGTGATGTGCTGAATGACACAGCCCCGCGGGCCATGGCTGTGCTGGAGTCATTACAGGTCATCATCACCAACTTTCCTGCTGCCAAGGTAGGTCTGCCTCAATTGTGTGTGTGGAAGTGTGTGTACCTGGTCTGGGCATGGGGGTCCCAGTGCCTAGTATGACTCAGATACCCATCTCCTGCTACAGTCCTTGGACATCCAGGTGCCCAACTTCCCAGCTGATGAGACCAAGGGCTTCCATCAGGTTCCCTTTGGACCCATTGTCTTCATCGAGAGGACTGACTTCAAGGAGGTGAATGAGGGGTGGAGGGTCCTATTTGCTGCTATGCCCAGTTCTGAGGTCCTTTCATCTCCTCTGTCAGTCCATCTGTGTCCTACTTTAGAGGAACCAACTCCTGCTAGACATAGGGGTGGGAAAGAAGCCTCTTGTACCTGTCTGACCCTTGCAGCCTCTTGTGTCCACCCCATTTCCTACCTCTAGGAGCCTGAGCCAGGCTATAAGCGCCTGGCATGGGGCCAGCCTGTGGGCCTGAGGCATACAGGCTACGTCATCGAGCTGCAGCATGTTGTCAAGGTGAGAGACAGCTGCAGCCTTTCTACTGCAGTGCCTGCTGGGGCAAGGATTTTAGTGCAGCCTGCAGTCCTGGTTGTGGTCCCCAGCTCTGATTGCAGGTGTCTCCCCCTTGATTTACAGGGCCCCAGTGGCTCTGTGGAGAGCCTGGAGGTGACCTGCAGGCGAGCAGATGCTGGAGAAAAGCCCAAGGCCTTTATTCACTGGGTGTCACAGCCTCTGACTTGTGAGATTCGCCTCTATGAGCGACTGTGAGTGAACAGACCTGGGGTAAGGGGCAGGTACAAGATGGGCTTTGCCTGCTGTGGCTGCCCATCTGGAGTCTGACCTTCACTCTGACTACAGATTTCAGCACAAGAACCCTGAGGATCCTGCTGAGGTGCCTGGCGGATTCTTAAGTGACCTGAATCTGGTAGGCTCATGGGGTGTAGGGTGAGGGTGGTAGGCCTCCCTGGCTGGCTGGCCACCTGAGTTCCCTGCTCGCAGGAATCGCTACAAGTGGTGGAGGCAGCATTAGTGGACTGCTCTGTGGCCCTGGCAAAGCCCTTCGACAAGTTCCAGTTTGAGCGGCTTGGCTACTTCTCTGTGGATCCAGACAGCCGCCAGGGACAGGTGCTTGAATTTACCTGCCTGCCCTTTCTACAACAGTGACAGTGGTGGCTGCCATTCGCTATGCCAAGTGCTCTGCTTACATTCCCTTAGTTAATCCTCACCACCTGAGTTGGTGTTCATGTTCAGTTTATGAGGAAACTGGCTCAGAGGTTAAATCCATACACAAAATTTTGTATGGACCCTGCCTTTCTTATTCCTCAAGGTAGGGGGCAGGCATAAGGATTGTTATAATCCTTATAGAAGCCTAGAGCCATAGTACCATACCCAAAGTCATAAAGTTATCAAGAACCTGAGTCTCCTGACCCTCAGCTCCTCTAGGATGAGGTGAGGGTAGGGGTGGGGTATCTGTGGTAAGACCCACCTGGGCCTCCTGGCTTGGTTCTGGCTTGGTGGTCATTCTTCCCCCACTGCCCTCCAGCTTGTCTTCAACCGGACGGTCACACTGAAGGAGGACCCTGGAAAGGTGTGAGCTGGAAGCCCCACGGACGTACCTCATCCTTCTGGAGGCTAGGGGTACCCAGACTCTATGTCAATAAAGAACAGCTAGATCCTCCTGGAGTCTGTGTGTTATCTCTCTGCCTTCCCAGCCCTTGAGGGCCTTAGAGACATGCTAGGGGTGGGGGTGGGAGTGCACTGCACACAGAGCAATACTGACAGCTTTGAAACCACTGGAGCACTCCTTGGTGCTCAAGGGCAGGGGTCTGGGCCAGATTCAATGTCCTATGCACCTGGTCTGGGGGAATGGCGGGCCCTGAGGTGCTGCTCTCACTGTTAGAAGCCCTGTGCCAGAGGGATCTGGAAGATTTGTGTCTGCCTGAGTGCCTAGGCAGATGAAGAGAGGTCTGGCTCCCAGTCCAATCATTCAGTAAATAATTACTGAGTGTCTACTACGTGCCAGGCACAGTGAGATGAGGAAGACTTGTGTGGTGGCCTTTGAAGTTCACCATCTCTAGTTGAGGAGACAGAGGATGACCAGGCACAGTGCAGGAGAGGTCTCTCAGGCCTGTGCAGGGCTACAGGAGGTTCCTGACCCAGCCTGGGCCTCAAAAGACTACTCTCAGGAAGTGACTCCTGAGGGGAGCCTCAAAGGACTAGGGGGAGTTTCCTAGGGCTGGAGGAACAAGTACAAAGGCCTGATGCCTTTTTAAGGGAAAAAAACCTATGGTAAGTGGGTTGCCCTCTGGGGCAACAAGGGCTACTGGTGAGGCCTGTGCCTGCAGCTTTAACAGCCTCCACATTTTCCCTGTATACAAACACCAGGCTACCCGAGGCCCACTTTAAGGTGGACTGGACTGCTGAAGGCTGAATTAGGACGACAGCAGATGGTGGTCGGGGGAAAGGGAGGGGTGGTCCCAGATGTTAGAGACTCCGGGAGGAGAGTGACCTGGGGCGTCCTAGGTGGGGCGCTGCTGGGGGCGCCGGGCCTAGGTCAAGGGATGTGGGGGCCACCTTAAGCGAGAGGCTAGGCCCCGCCTCTCTTGTGGCTGCGCGACCTAAGGAGGCCCGGGCAGGTGGCAGAAGGTGGGTCCAGGGAGAGAGCTTCGAGCCTCAGCCTGCCCAAGCTCCATAGCTAGGCCGATGTACGGCCCTGGCTCCGCCCGCATGGAGGGGCGTCCAAGGGTGGGGCGCTCCGCCCTACAGGCCAAGCTCCTTTTGCCGCTACTGCAGCCCGAGGCCCGGCCTCTGTCCTAGGCAGAAGCGTTCCCTTTAAGTCTGGCCAGGAGATAGCCTCAAATCTCGCGGGATCCGACGCTCTGATTATCGCGAGAGGGGCATTCGGCACCCATTGGCTGTGAGGGTTGAATGTAAGATGGCGCCCAGGGAGCTGTGAGGGGAAAATCCTGTCGGTCTTAGAGCGGCTACGGCAGAACCGGGGCCCCGAGCAGTGCGGCGGGGCCGGCGGGTAGAGCGGCGGCGGCGGCGGCGGCGGCGACGTCGCCGGGTGAGGGCTGCAGTGGGGGCAGGGATGCGGCGAAGCTGCGGGCCTGAGACAGCGGGCCCAGCCCACACAACGGCGGGCGGGGGCGGGCGGGGGCGGGCGGGCCGCTGCCCCTGAGCCCAGGAGACCTCGGGCCTGCTCCGGAGCGGAGAACGTCCCTGGGCTCTCGCGCCCCCGCCCCTTTGGTGGGGGAGGAGCGGGTCGGGGATTTGGGTGGGCGCGGCGCGCGAACGCGCGTTGGTGTTTGCGCGCGGCCGGGCCTGTTTATGCGCGCGGGCGCGCGCGCGCTGTGCGGCTATCCCGGTGCGCGTGGCCGGCGACGTGCGCGTCCCCGGCCCGGATATCTCGCTCCTGGCGTTGCAGCCTGGGGGCAAGAGCGGCTTTCTGGGGCGCGCGCCCGCCCGCGACCCCCCGGCTTCGGGGCGCGCGCCCTGCTGTTGGGTGGCTGCGCTGCCGCCACGAGGGCGCGCAGGGCACCCCTGCTGCGTGGAGGGGCGGCAGCGTGAGGAAGGTTGCGGGTTGGGCCCTTCCTGCTCTGGTGACGTCCCCGGACCGCCGTGGCCTAGGCCTGGGGAGAAACCAACTGGCTTTGCGGTCTGGCATTCGGCACCGCTCGTCTGCGGGGCGGGCGAGATTGCTCGTCCTCGAAGAATGCGGGGACCCGAAGCCCATGTGCAGGGTGGGTGCGTGGGGTACTGCCTTGTTTCTGAAAGCGAGCCCTATCTGTGAGGGATGCGAACCCCCTCGAGTTTCCTCACCTTGGTCTGGTTCTTTGTGCTGGGGAGGGTAGGTTAATCCTAGAAGGCTCTTCAGCGGTACGTGCTTTCGTGTCATTAAGAAAGTAATTTTTCCATAAGCGCAATGCCTACACTTCAGCTGTGTGCGCTGCGGAAGGGGATCCTCTTCTGTGAAACTACCGAAGCCCTAAAATGCTGCTTTAAATCCTTAAATGCAGCCTTTTCTTCTGTGTGAGTGGGAGGGGCTTACTTGTATTCTGTTAGATTAAGGGCTCGCTGTTGCTCAGCCAAAAAGTTGCCCAGAACAAAATTGAGCAACCTGAGAATCAGTGCTTTGCCTTTTTTTTGTAATTCCAAAATTCCCCAGCAGAAATTCCTAAAATCTGGCCATGTATCACTGCAAAAGTCACTTGATACAGGATTTCAATCCTTTTCAGTTTTTTTGGTTTTTCTTTTTTTTTTTTTAACCCCAGCACTGTTCTGGTGCTAGGGGAGTTCTAGGTTTGTCCTAGAGAAATATGCACTTATTTTTTCTAAGACAAAACATTCTCTAGTTTATGTTTTACATTCTTGCTTCGTTAAGTTTAAGGAAACAGAACCTAAGAGGAGGTAAAATTAGCAATCAAATTTGATAATCATGGGAGTAGTTCTTTCTAATATACTGTGTTATTTTAAGAACAAAGGTAAAATTCAAAAAGAGGCTGAGGATAGAAGGAACTTCTTTGTTCTGTCTTCTTCAGAATGTTACAAGTCTTAAGAACTCAGGACAAGCAGCAGAAATACATGCAACATGGTGACTGGTGAGTTTAAATCGTTCACATGCTGGAAATATGTGTGCAGTGTTTCCTGGTAATATTGAAAGATTACAAATCCTGCCAATCATTCTGAGTGCTGTCTGTCAGAAACTACTAGGTGGTGGAAAATTGAAGGTGTGGGAGAGCTGCCATCTTTGAATACAGCTACAGTTTGCTGCTTGAACATTTTTCTCCTCTTAAAGTGTAACTTTCATATTTTAGCGTGAGGAGGCATCAGCTTTTCTAAGGACATAAATGGTTTAAAGAAAAGCAGTCAGGGGGCCAGCCCGGTGGCGCAGTGGTTAACCGCGCACGTTCTGCTTCTGCGGCCCGGGGTTCGCCGGTTCGGATCCCTGGTGCGGACATGGCATCGCTTGTCAAGCCATGCTGTGGTAGGCGTCCCACATATAAAGTAGAGGAAGGTGGGCACGGATGTTAGCTCAGGGCCAGTCTTCTTCAGCAAAAAGAGGAGGATTGGCAGCAGATGTTAGGGCTAATTTTCCTCAAAAAAAAAAAAAAAAAAAAAGAAAAGCAGTCAAGTTTATGTAGGATACTCTTAAAATTTTAATATACCTTTCAGGCCTGCTTGTTCTGGAATATCTTTTTAAAACTATGTATTAAGTTTGATATCTGCCTTTTAAATTGGTGTTTGTAGATTTTTTTTTGTAAGCTCATTAAGATTTGCCTATTAGAAGATGCTCTACTTCCAGTCCTCTGTGATGAATAATTTGTGTATCTTTCCGTGAATCTATGCCTTTTCACATCCCCTTTCCATCTTATGTTGCCATTTCAAACAAAAAATCAGATAGTGGTTGAAGTTTCTTAGAAATTTGAATTGTTCCAAAAAGGTAACCATAGTCAGGGGCTCTGGGTTGGCTGTCCTCCATTATGACAGCTTCAGAATCAGGGATTTCTTCCTTCAAGCTTGCATGCCTTCTTTTAATTTAATCAGTTGTGACTTGTCCTTGATGTGCCATGCTTCTTGCTTGTCTTCTCCTTTTTAAATGGCCACCCTTTATCTGTAATGGTCCTTTATTTCTCAGCCTCAGAATGAGGTGTTACATGACTACCTGTTTTTCTCTGTTACTTTGTATTTAGTTGTCCTGCATTTTGTTTCAGGTGTTTTAAGTCCTCTCCAGTCTCCACTTAAATGATTCATTTGTTTTTTTCCTAATTGTTATGTTGTGATTTCTGTTTGTGGCTGCATGGAGAAATGATAGATTAACCTCTTGCTTTGCTGAAAGGGGGAAAAGAATGGTCCTTTGGTCTCACACTTGAGGCTAGGGCAAAACTATAGGTAGAGCTGGTGGGCTGTGTCAGAAAGCACCTTTTTAAGAAAAAATTGTGAAATATCTATCTGTATCTGTAAATTCAGATGATCTGTATACAATTTAATGAAAAATTATAAAGTGAACCACTGTGTAACTACTGCCTTTTCAAGAAATACAACCCTTCAAGGATCCTTTCTTGGTCACAGCTGCTCAACCTCTAGAGACTATTACTCTTCTGAGTCTGTGATCATCATGTTCTTTGTGTTTCTTTTACTTTTACCTCCTTTGTATCTCTCAACAACGTAGTTTTTTTTACTTTTGAATTTTGTATAAATGGAATCATGCTGTATTTTGTGTCTTCCTTTAGTATTGTTTTTGTGAAAGTCATCCACGTTGTGTGTATCTGTAGTTCATTCCCTTTTCTGTATTGTATTCTGCTGTACGAATATACCGTAATTTATCCATTCTACTATTGATAGACATCTAGATTCTGTCAAGTTTGCGGCTATTATTAACAATGATACTATGGACATTCTTGTCTAAGTAGCTTTGTATATGTGTGTGTCGTATACACCTAGGGATAGAATTGCTGGCTCCTATGGAATGGATATTTTCACTATGTAATGCAAATGGTTGTACCATTTTGTAGGCCATCAGTCTTTGGTAGGAATGTCAATTTAAGTTCTGACTGAAAGTGTGGTGTCCAAAAATAGAATGATGGTGAAAATACCCCTAAATCAGAAATTCCTCTGGTAAAGGCATGGGGCAGATGAATGGCCCAATCTGATAATTTTTATCGCAAACGAAGTAGTGGGTTAGTATCTTTTAAGAATAGAAATAGAAATGTGTTTCCCAATCTGCTTCTTTGAAATGACTCCTTATGTTAATTAGGACAAATGTGACTGCAACTTTTTAAAATGGAAATTGATTTTTTTCCATATGAATGTATTCTTCTAACTATACTTAATAAGCTGTGAGGAGCCTTCGGAAGAGTAGATGTGAACCTTGAGAAGGGCCCAAGAGTATGACTGTTGGGTAAACAGGAAGAGGCAGACCTCTGAGGCAGCTCTGAATGTCTTCTCTTAGTCCATCACCTATTCATGACCCACTCTGTAGAGCTGCGTGGGAGCTGGGAACAGGTATCAGAGATTTGAGGGGATCCAAGAAAGCATGATTCCGGTGAGTACTTAGGTCATAGTACCTAAATAAAAAAAAGAAAATTAGCAGACAGATCTATAGAAATATAATAGATTTGTTGCTTTGGAGTAACCTTTGTCCACAGTACGATCTTGTGTTCTAGTGGTAAAATAATAAAAATGATAACTTTCATATACTGAGGGTCTGTTCTGTGTCAGGCACTCTGCTAAGCTCTAGTAGAAGGAAGTATAAGGGAAATAACAGTGGTGAATGTGTGATTACAAGCGAAAATTTCCTGGGTCTGTTAGTGGGGGGCTGCTTTTGTGTGTGTATTGTTTTGCAAAGCTGCTACACTTAAAGTATTCAGAAGCAAATGCTTGTTTACAGACTTCCCCAACCCAATGAGCTCCTGAGTGTTTTCCCTTCTTTTTCCATTTCTGACTCCCAGAAATCAGGAGTACTCAACTATTACTCCACCTTCATGTTTTTCAGAAATATTTTAATTAATCAATTTATTTATTGCTCCTTGGCAAGTCTTTGACTTGGAGCTAATTAAGAATCTTGTTTCTTTTGGAATTATAGAGAGTAGTTTCATTAAGTTTATCCATTTATCTTGCTCTATTACCAAGACTCAGCCTTGTGTGTCTTGTGAGCAGCATCTTGAAGAAGTTAATCTTCATTATTATTGCAAGCTTCTGGTATTTGATGGTTTTATTTGTCTTTAAGAGTTTCAGATTTTGAATCGAAAATCATACTGTGATCAGCCAGAATTGTCTGTTAACTGTTAATTGCAGTATAACTGCTATGCAAAAAAGATTACTTGTTAATTATCTTTTTGGTTTAATACAAATTCTGGAAAATACAGAAGAAATTTAAGTCCTCTTGATTCCACCACCCAAGCATAACTACTGTTAGCATTTGGATGTGTTTTTTGCCATTTTTTTTTGTAATGTGTATAATTAAAACAATACTGAAATATATACATACAATTGTGTTGGCTGCCTTTTCGCATATAACCTGTTCCTATGTCATTAAGTATTTCTTTTTAAAAAAACAAACTTTGTTTTGGGGAAGGCAAAGAATCTTCCAGGTATTAGCATACTTTTTTTAAAGCTGTGTTATAGAAAGATCTGTGGAATCACACCTTAAAAGCTTAGAAGCAGACCTTCTTTTTATGAATTTGGTATATAATAACTGGCATTTTAAGTCAGTGGGCAAAGGAATTTAAATAATTCAATAAATGATACAGGGGCAAGTTGCTTGGTCTTTGGAAAAAAGAAATTAGACTTTTACCTCACACTGTGCAAAATAAATTCTAAACAGAGCAAAGCATTATATAAAAAATTACACTGTAAATTTAAAAATTGTAGATTAATAATGACATGATCTTAAGATAGGGAAGACTTTCTGAGCATAAAAGCAAAGGAAGAAACCATCAGTATTGAGAATTTGTTTAATTTTTCTCAGTGTTTTTCTTTACTCACTGACTAGTCTAAATATTTCAATATATTTATGAAACTTTTTTCTTCTAAGCAGCACATCAGCAGTGTCAGGTCAAATGCTGACTTGGTGTACTTTCATTATTGGATGTGTTGGTCTGGTGGATACTGCCAAGTGAGCAGGTTAAAAGGACAAGAAATGAAGCCGTGTATGGTTTAGTCTGTATAAATGGGCAGATTGGAATGTTCTTGCAAAGTAGCCTTTTCCATTATTTTTTTTTAAGTTCTCCATTGAATCTGTTGTTAATGTTTTTTAGCTTCCTTTGATTCACTGGTTCTCAAATGATTCTGTCGACTTGTACAGAGTCAGTGAAGAACCTCCTGGGGGCTTAGTGAAAGAAAAAAGCAGTGGGAATTGGAAAGCAGTGGCTTCTGCTTGAAGCCCCACTGACAGTAGGCTCTAAGCTTGGAGCATTGAAGAGGGTTTTATGCTTTGGAGTCTAAACTACTTAAAACACATGACTAGCTATTAACCAAAAGGTGTTCTTATCATAGAATATTTCAAATATTTTCACAAGAATGGAGAAGAATATAATATAATGAACACCTATGTCTTGTTACCTCACAAAATTGAGGTTCTCTTGCTTGATGCACATAAAAAAAGCCAGTTATTATTGGCATCCGCTTTTGGGAAAAGAAAACAGCTTTATTGCTAGATCAATCTGCTAGGAGACAGGGGCCATGTGCCCTCAGATCTGTCTCCCCCATGCAGGGCTTGGGGCACAATTTATGGGATGAAAGGTATGGTGGTCTGAAATGCAGAGATAGATGATTGGAGGAAAGGAGAAGTGAGGTAACTGATGATTTACACAAGTGTAGTCAAGCTTCATGGCTCTTCATAGGATGCATGTGCACAAAATGGCGGCGTTACCATGCTCTGAGGGAGGAGTTTTTAGCTCCTTGACATCAAAAGGTCACTTATTGAGCATTTGTGCAGGCCCAGTTGATGGGTTGGTGGTCTCAACTGGCCTGAACTGGACAAGGGGGACTCTCAGTTCCTGAAAGACAACTCTTGATTACTCTGTTGATAAGATGAGGTTGGTTGAACTGGCCCTAGAGGGCCTGTGGTTACAAAAGTGGCAGAAATAAAAGTGTGATTGTCAGTGGTTGGTGAGACAAAGGTGATTTAAATGCTTTAAACTTACCTTTCCTTCAGGACAGATCAGTGTTTAAAATTGATAGATCAAGAACCAAAGGTCAAAGGATACTTAGCTGTTTTTACTTTTTGTTTTATACTTTGCCATACTATTTGAACATTTTTTTCTTAGAAGATAAATGTGTTACATTTACCCTCCCCCCTAAAAAAACAAAGACAAACCACCAAAACTAGGTGGAATTCTGAACTGAAATCTGAAGAAAGCTAGTTTCTAGGGAGAAAAGTTGGTGCAATTCTCCTTTATACTTAATATCAGACTTCAAGTGAGGCTTAAGTCTCCTGAATTACTGAAACTTGAAAGAGTGAAGGTAAATAAAGTCACTGGGAAGATTCTAGGGACTGCCTTTATCAAGCAATATTTGTATGAAGGTTTTCTGGTTCTGTAAACTTAATTTGCAATGTTTGTTTGTATTTGTGTTTGCTCACATTTATCTTGTTGCAAATTTGAGACAAAAAAGTTTTTGCTGCATGATTCTCTATACTTTTTAAAAAATTGCTTTGACTCAGTAGCATGATTCCAGCACAGACCGTCTTCAGAATTCAAGCAGTTTCTTAGTATTTTATGGGAATGCAACTAATTGCTGAAGAAAATAAATTTTGAGAAATGTAAATTTCAGTTGACCTCTGCTGTCCTTTTATAATGGAAGCGAAAAACTGAAATATGTACCAGCGTGATAGAGAACTGGTTAATGGCTGTTCATATAATCTCTCCTTTGTTCTTTTTTGAGCAGAAGGGTATATGTAATTAGGTATTAGAGTCACATGTTGTCACATGACACATGTTCATTACATTAACTTTGTAATGTTGTTGGGTCTATGAGAGATACCTTCTTAAGAAGGAAATACCAGTTGTGATGCTCTTAACAAAGGGAAGCTTTGACAAACATTCTATGCCAGTGGTGAGTGATTGTTTGTGGGTTACCTACACTGGAGTGGCCTGCTCTGAATATGTAACAGAAGGATGGCTTGCTTGGTCTTGATACTCTTCTCACATGTGCCAATGGATAGCACTGATAGCTTAATCTGGAAGTCTCATAGCAAACCTCCTAATTTTCTACTCTGAGAAAAGGTAACGTCTCCTGAAGCAGAGAGAAGGGAGAGCTGGACAGGGGAGATGGTCAGAAGAGAGGTGAGAAAGGAAAAAAAGAGTTAAATTTCAGAAGACAAGAGGCTATCAGCCACAGCTTCACCTTGTGTCCCCTGACCTGCACTTGCTGTTCTCTGTACACTGTTGTGCTTGGGGTTTCCTGAGAAGTAGAGGCTCTCCTGAGAGTAGTAGCCTAGGAATTTTTATTTTAAACAGGATAAGGTATATGTATTGTTTTTTTATGGAGAGATATATTTGCAACGTGTGCATCATTATAAAAGACTTGTTGCTGGGTCTGTTTTGTTTGAAAGCACCTGCATATAATTTGTATACTGTATTTATACAGCACCTCACAGAAATATTGCCAGTGTCAGTAAAATAATAGCAGTAAGGAACATATTTTTTCTTTGGTCTCATACTTGCAGGACACAGTCTTGTCTGCCACAAGTGTAGAGCCACACGTTATATCTGTAACGTAAGGCTAAACATCTGGGCAGTGAAAGAGAGACTGATATTTCTAGCCTGATGGCTCAAGGGAACAAATCACTTTTCCAGACATTTAAGATTGACTGCAAGTCCTTTCTGGTAAAAAGGCTTGCTTGGTTTGTGTTATTCTCATATCTTTCTGCTGCTTTTGTTTTCGAGGTGGTACTGATCAAGAGAATGGTACAAAAGCAGCAGTGGCAGGGCACTGAACAGTCCATAGATAGATTGCATGATTGTCCCCCAGTAATTGAGAGTTACTAACCACTCCTGCAGATTAATTCTTAAGGTAAATACCCTGATGAAAGACTTAGAGAATTCATTTCTGAATGATTTTAGTAGTGACCTAGTTATTTGAGGCACTATTCAACTCCCTCCCCCTACTTACTTTAATGATATCAGTTAATATTTATGTAACACTATGTGTCTGGTACTTTTCTAAGTGCTGTGTATGTATTTAATCCTCATGTCAACTCTGTGAGGTAAATACTATTTTATCCCCATTTTATAGACAAGAAAACTAAGGTTAACTGACTTGTCCAGGGTTACAGAGTTAAGGAGAAACCCAGCTGGGATTTGAACCCAGGTGGCCTGGCTCCAAAATCCATGCTCTTAATCAGTAAGCTGTGCTACAAAAGGGTATGAGCAGTATATGGCGAAATGGGATTTTTAGTGTTTCTGATGGGAGATAAAGAACACATCCCTTGTCTCTTGAGTCTTACAACAGCTAGGTGGCATACCTGTCCCTTCACTGTAGGACATAGTTGGCAGTGGAAATAGAACAGGTCAGTAGTAATCCCTGTTCCTAGAATCCTTGGTAACCCTCTCTGTGATCGTCACAGAGCAGTTTTGCATGTGACTTTTATTGTCCATTGCTTGGCTTTGCAGAAAAGATGGGATTGGCCTAGTGCAGGGCGAAGAATGTGTTTTTAGCCTGTTTCATCCAGTACTGTGATGCATGGTTTTGTTTTTTGTTTTCACTGTGATAGTTTGATTTAAGAAATGTCTATGGAAACAGTTTTCAGATGCCATTAACTGAAAAAATATGGTGGTATAATAAAACTTGACTTTGAATTCCAGATATATACAGCTGCCCTGAATATTCTACTCTGATTGTGAGAGTGATTGCTCTCTGCATTTCAAGATATAAAAACAATAGCATAGTTTTTACTTCTGTCCATTTATTTTATTTCTAGGAACCCTAAAGACTCTGCAATATGAATAATTCTCTGGAGAACACCATCTCCTTTGAAGAGTACATCCGAGTAAAGGCGCGGTCTGTCCCACAACACAGGATGAAGGAATTTCTGGACTCGCTAGCCTCTAAGGGACCAGAAGCCCTTCAGGAGTTCCAGCAGACGGCTACCACTACCATGGTGTACCAACAGGGTGGGAACTGCATTTACACAGACAGCACCGAAGTAGCTGGGTCTTTGCTTGAACTTGCCTGTCCAGTCACCACCAGTGTTCAGCCACAAACCCAACAGGAACAGCAGATCCAGGTTCAACAGCCACAGCAGGTTCAGGTAAGAGGGAAGTATTGAGGTGCATCTTATTTAATAGATTTTATTTGCCATCAGGGTTTTGGTTAGTAGGAGCATCATATCTGTATACAGATGTCAGAGGTTATTTTCCCTGAGGGGAATATTCTGGGTTTTTTGAAACATTTTATTTAACACAAAGGCTTTCATAGTTAACACAGAATAAAAATATTTGTATCCCCTGTAAACTGAAAAGACCACAGGTAATTGCTGTTTGCTTTGGAGAATTGAACAATATAGAAATTAGAGGTCTTCTGGGACTGGATTGGATGTGACACAGCTGTATGTGACTGAAGCTTCCTTTCTGTTTTTGGCACCCTGAGGAGATCGAGAATATAGGGGAGCTAGGCTTGGCTGATTACTAAAAGTATGACATTTGGAACTTATTTTAAAATGGAAAGGCTGATATATTTTAGTGACCTTCATTTAGTCGTATGGTTCTGTGACTGAGGTCATCTGTAGATGTCTAGGTCTGCATTTGCTTTTTATAAGCCTCAAGAAGTATTGCTAATTGATAAACAGCTTACTGAAAGAGGAGAAACTAATACATTTACTGAGAAGGTAAAAGTTTTCCTCCTTAGGTGAAACTAACCATCTCCTACAGTTACAAGTGCTGCTTTCTTGCTACTTTCTGTTGTGGTTGCATGTCATTTTGCTCTTGATGCTTTTTCAGCCGAGAATAGAAAAGGGAGTGGAACATGATGGAGAGGCAGGAGTGTGGCAAGGTGTGTTTGGTGAGGTGGAAGGTTTGATTGTGGCCCCTTTGCCCCTCAGGAATGCAGGCAGGTATATTGGAAGAACATGGGCTCTAGAGTTGCATTTCTGGGTTTAAATTTGATGACCTCTTATTTGTTGACATGATCTTAATCTTTTTAGCCCTTGTTTTTTCATCTGTAAAATAGGGATAATACTGTTGTGTGAGACTGAACGAGATAATAGATAAGAAAGCATCTGGCACATGGAGGGATGCAGTCATTGTTTATTCCAATCTTTGTAAAGAAGGAAAAGTACAGGAAAGGTAGTTAAGAGAAGGCTGACTTTTTGGTTCAAGAAATTATTCTGCTGTTATTTATAACTTGGACCTCCTTTTTCGTAAGGTTAAAATGGTTTGAGATTTGAGTTTAAAGTGTTGTTTGAGATTTTATGTTCCAGATGGCTGATTGAGATCACCTATTAACATTATCTTTTTCCCCAAATCCCTTGTAAGTGAAGGAAGAAATGTAAATATAATAATAAATCCATGAGATAGGTTCAATATGGTAGACTCATAAGAATACATATTTTCTCCATTATAAGTGACTGAAAAGCTGCTTTAAAAAAAATTTCTAGCAGTGCTGGAAAAAACAAATGCTTTCAAAAACCACTAACTATGAGAAATTGCTAAAAGAGAGGAAGCAGACAGAATCAGGTGAGAGAGGAAGTCATGTAGGAGAGAACTTTTAGGGAAGGGGGTACAGTTCTTGGGATACCCTAAGCCGAAAAGTGAGGAATACAAAGAGCAGAAGGGCCCCCTGGGGCAGCCTCAGACCCATGGGTTGGAAGTTGACCAAGGACTTAAAAACACAAACACACACACACGTCTGCATACATTTATGAGTAGGTACCAGGTACAGAATGAAGACCAACACTGCTGATTGGTGGGGAAAGGATATATTCCTTTAGTAGAGTAAGGCAGTCTGCTCCTTTTTTGGAAATAAAGTCAGATATCTCTCATAGTACAAATAAGATCCAGATGGGTTAAAGAGTCAAATAAAAACAAAACAGTATAGGGCCAGCTGGGTGGTGCAGTGGTTAAGTGTGCACGTTCCGCTTTGGCAGCCCGGGGTTCTCTGGTTTGGATCCTGGGTGCAGACATGGCACCTCTTGGCAAGCCGTGCTGTGGTAGGCGTCCCACATATAAAATGGAGGAAGATGAGCACAACGTTAGCTCAGAGCCAGTCTTCCTCAGCAAAAAGAGGAGGATTGACAGCAGATGTTAGCTCACGGCTAATCTTCCTCAAAAAACAAAACAAAACAAAACAATAAATCTATTAAAAGACAGTGTAAAGAATTTTGTAATTTTAGGTTGTGGAAAGCCCTCCTAAGGAAGAACATAAATTCTGACGGTTTTCTCAGTCTTTTTTTACACTAAAGGAATCCTTGAAATATTTTTCAGGTCTCAGGGAACCCCTGCATAAAAATTTCTATATTTACAGCTCACCGAATGTTAGCTTGATCAGCAAGTTAGAGATATAATAATTCAGTAATAATTGTCAATGCTCTTTTGATAAGAATCATATTTCTTTTTCTATGGATCTATATTTTGGCCAGCTTGTTAGTCTCCTTCTTTTGTGTGGTTACCTTCCCCACACAGGTTATCAATTTTTTTTTTTGACAAGATTTTATTTTTCCTTTTTCTCCCCAAAGCCCCCCAGTACGTAGTTGTATATTTTTAGTTTTGGGTCCTTCTAGTTGTGGTATGTGGGACGCCGCCTCAGCATGGCCTGACGAGCGGTGCCACGTCCACACCCAGGATCGGAACCGGCGAAACCCTGAGCTGCCAAAGCGGAGCACACAAACTCAACCAGTCGGCCACGGGACTGGCCCCCAGGTTATCAATTTTAATTCAAATTATTAGTTTAAGTAGAGGAAACCTCAGTTTTTCCTTTTCAAAAAAATTTCGTACTAGGTTTTTTTGCCTTGTTCAAGTAGTTCTAAAGATTACAAATTTCTACCATACAAGTTGCTGAGATGTGGTTTGTGGTATATGATATGTGCACAAGTAGTTTTTTGCCTCTATAGTTAAAATTAAAAATGACCTTGTATCTAAGCTTTCTTGGACCAAATGGTAGCCAAGCTTACCTTTGTTGAGACTATCTTTCCTTTTCATAAATTTTAAAAATCTTAAATATATTTTCATTAATAACTGGCTTAAGCCAAATGGGATTTAATTTTCTAAAAGTTGGCTTTGTGGATTAATAATTTAATTAAAGATTGTAAATAGATATTAACTGTTACTTACATGAAAATCGACAATGTTAATAAATCTAAAGCTACCAAAATCATAAGACAGTGTTAACAGAAATATGGCTAAAGATACAACTTTATATAAGACTGAAAAAACTAAAAGTAACATCAGACTCAAATACAGGCTGAGCAGTTACAAAACTATTGTACACAAATGTTGGTTTTTTTTTAATCTCTGTTATAGGTCTTTGTATACTTACTTTAAAAGTATAATATTTTTTTTTTACAATTGTCATTATTTAGATGGCAGGTTTTTATTTTTATTTTTTTATTTTTATTTTTTATTGAGTTAATGATAGGTTACAATCTTGTGTAATTTCACTTGTACATTAATGTTTGTCATTCGTGTTGTAGGTGCACCATTTCACCCTTTGTGCCCACCCCTCACCCCACCTTTCCCCTGGTAGCCACTAATCTGTTCTCTTTGTCCACATTTTTAAATTCCTCATATGAGTGGAGTCATACAGAGATTATCCTTCTCTAACTGGCTTATTTCACTTAAAATAATTCCCTCAAGGTCCATCCATTTGTTGCAAATGGGATGATTTTGTTCTGTTTTGCAGCTGAGTAGTATTCCATTGTATATATATACCACAACTTCTTTATCCATTCATCTGTTGATGGGCACTTAGGTTGCTTCCTCGTCTTGGCTATTGTAAATAATGCTGCAATGAACATTGGGGTGCATAGGACTTTTGGAATTGCTGACTTCAAGCTCTTTGGATAGATACCCAGTAGTGGGATGCCTGGATCATATGGTAGTTCTATTTTTCATTTTTTGAGGAATCTCCATACTGTTTTCCATAGTGGCTGCACTAGTTTGCATTCCCACCAGGAGTGTATGAGGGTTCCATTCTCTCCACAACCTCTCCAACATTTGTTACTATTAGATTTAGATATTTTTGTCATTCTAATGGGTGTAAGGTGATATCTCAGTGTAGTTTTGATTTGCATTTCCCTAATGATCAGCGATGATGAGCATCTTTTCATGTGCCTATTAGCCATCCGTATATCTTCTTTGGAGAAATGTCTGTTCATGTCTCCAGCCCATTTTGTGATCGGGTTGTTTGATTTTTTGTTGTTGAGTTGTGAGAGTTTCTTATATATTATGGATATTAAGCCTTTGTCAGATATATGACTTGCAAATATTTTTTCCCAGTTAGTGGGTTGTTTTTTTGTTTCAATCCTGTTTTCCCTTGCCTTGACGAAGCTCTTTAGTCTGATGAAGTCCCATTTGTTTATTCTTTCTATTGTTTCCCTTCTCTGAGAAGACATGGTGTCCGAAAAGGTCCTTTTAATACTAATGTCAAAGAGTGTACTGCCTACGTTTTCTTCTAGAAGCCTAAAAGTGTAATTTTTTTTTTTAATTTTATTTTTCCTTTTTCTCCCCAAAGCCCCTCAGTACGTAGTTGTGTATTTTTAGTTGTGGGTCCTTCTAGTTGTGGCATGTGGGACACCGCCTCAGCATGGCCTGATGAGCAGTGCCATGTCCGCACCCAGGATCCAAACCGGCAAATCTCTGGGCTGCGGAAGTGGAGCACGCGAAGTCAAGCATTCGGACATGGGGCTGGTCCTTAAAAGTATAACTTTTGAAACTAAAAGCAGCACATGAGGCGTAGGGAGGTTAAGTCGTATTCTGATAGCTAGTGTTTGCACCTAAGCTGTTTTAACTCCACACTGTGCTCCTAAATAGTGTTTCTAATACACAAACTCTCAAAACTAGGTTAGTATCACTGATTTTTAACATATGTTGAATGTAGTCGTCCTTGAACAGCAGTAGTAAAGCCCGAAACAGTAATTGGGCTGGGGAGTGGGATGCTAAGGAGGAGAGCTTGAATTTTTTTTTTATTAAACATGAAGTACTTTTTTTTTTTTTTGAAAGAGTTTATTTTTTCCTTTTTCTCCCCAAAGCCCCCAGGTACATAGTTGTATATTCTTCTTTGTGGGTCCTTCTAGTTGTGGCTTGTGGGACGCTGCCTCAGCATGGTTTGACGAGCAGTGCCATGTTCGCGCCCAGGATTTGAACCAACGAAACACTGGGCCGCCTGCAGCGGAGCACGGGAACTTAACCACTCGGCCACAGGGCCGGCCCCCTGAATTACTTTTGTAGTTAAAAAAATATGTTGCTTGGGAATATTTTGCTTTGAACTTAAAGGTACAGGACAGTGATTCTTAACCTTTTCTTCCCTATCCCAGACGTCTCCATATGTCTATATTTATGTATACAGTCCTTTGATAGATGCTTGAGTACAGCAGTGAACAAGAGAGAGAGTTTCCTGACCTTGGGGAGCATACATTATAGCTGGGAGGAAATAGATGATACATAACATAATAAAAATCTAGATAGACTATAGTGATCAGTGCAAAGGAGAAAAACAAAGCAGATTGGGGTGGCCAGGGTAAGCCTTAATGTGCTGGTGACATTGAAGACCAAAGAGAGTCGGTAAATGAGCCATGTGGTTATCTGAGGAAAGAGCGTTTCAAATCAGAAAGCCCTAAGCTGGGACCCTGCTTTTTTGAAAAACTGCAAAAAAGGCTGGTGTAACTAAAGTGCAGTGAGTGAATCTATGCGACTAGAGAGATATGACATGTGTGCACTGAAATATAGGGCTGAACAGACCGGCCTTCTCAACTCAAATGTTAAAAGACTTTTTGCCCCATAGTATTGTGTCTCAACCTAACCCTTTTGATAAGAATAAAAAATTATGTCTGTATTAATGTTATTTGAAATTTCAAAACAATTTACTACCTTGAGGGATGAGGCTGTTTTTCCAGATTGCTTTTTTTTTTTAAATTTTGGTAAAGTTAGATTGCTTTTTTATTTTTTTTTTTTGAGGAAGATTAGCCATGACCTAACATCTGCTGCCAATCCTCCTCTTTTTGCTGAGGAAGGCTGGCCCTGAGCTAACATCCGTGCCCAGCTTCCTCTACTTTATATGTGGGACGCCTGCCACAGCATGGCTTGATGAGCGGTGCCATGTCCACACCCAGGATCCCAACCGGTGAACCCCGGGCCACTGAAGTGGAACGTGCGCACTTAACTGCTGCGCCAGTGGGCCCCTAGATTGCTTTTTTAAAACTACCCAGAGTTTGCTCTGCCCTCATGACTTCCTTATCTGTCCAGCCTAGAAGCAGCACATAGATTGTTGGATTTGACAAAGTAGTTACATCCTTAGAATCATTTTAGTGAATTGGTAGGAGACAAAGTTATTTGTCAAAGGTTAATTAGAATGTAGGTGTCTGAATAAAACTCACTGTGTTCCTTTACCCTCTACTACTAACTACCATGCTCACATTTCTGGCCACCAAATGTGTGGATTTTTTTTACACATTGACCAATTCTCCAATACCAGCTGGCTGTCCTTCAGTTCAGTTCAGACACTATCTACTTGGAGTTAGTGTCAGATCCCACAAGGCAAGGGATCCTTCCCACAAGACTGCCCTCCCCTCCTTCAGACACCAGTTGCAAGTCCCAGGTTGTCACCTGTACTTCCCTCTGAGTGGCTATAAATTGGGGTTCTCACTGCCTCTCCTCGGGTTCAATAACTTGCTAGAACAGCTCACAGAACTCAGGTAAACACTTAAATTTACTGGCTTATTATATAGTAAAGCATATGATAAAGGATGCAGTTGAACGGCCAGATATATAGGGTGAGGTCTTAAAGGGTCCAGAGTGCAGGAGCTTCTGTTCCCATGGAGTTGGGATGCACCACCCTCCCCGCACATGGATGTGTTCACCAACCTAGAATCTCCCTGAACCCCATACTTTTGGGATTGTTATGGAGGCTACATCACGTAGATATGGTGGATTAATAACTCTATTTCCGGCCCCTCTTCCCTCTCCAGATAATAGTAGGTGGGGCTGAAAGTACCAAGCTTCTGATCTAGGCTTCATCTTTCTAGTGACCAGCCCCCATCTAGGAGTCTACAGGAATCGCCTCATTAGAACACAAGATGCTCCTAGCACCTTTATTATCACTTAGGAAATTATGAAGGTTTTAGGAGTCTGGCCGGGAACCAGAGACAAAAAGACCAAAGTATATATTTGTTTTATCACAGTATCACAGTAGCGTACATCTATAGGGAGGCATCTTCTGAAGACAAAAGAAGAGCTCCTATGTAAATGCCTTGATAGAGTGTACAATACTAGTAGAGGCCCAAGTTTCCTGTTGGCTGTCAGGTCTACCTGAGCTAGGTGAGGGGGGTTCATTTGGAACTTCTGTTTCAAGAGCACTCTTGAGTTGGGTACTTCCTAAAGCATCCGCATGAAGTTAAATGTGTGTGCCAGAGAGAAGGCCCTCTGATGGTGAATCCCAGGGGTCAGATTTCACTTAGCACCCATAGAATTGCTTGTTTCTTCTCTGTCCCTCCTCAGGGCAGCAACTGAGGCTTCACATAAGGCTAGTTGGTCAATCTGGCCCCACTAAATGAAGGATGCTTTGGTGAAGGGGCCTTCTCAGCAGTTGCTTTTTTTGTTGCTAGAAGTAAAGATCTCAAGGCTTCAGTGGCTCAAAGTGCATCTCTTTCTTATTTGTCACCCCAACTTCTGTCCCTCTTCCTTATTTTCTTCTTGCTCTTGCACATTCTCTCCATGCTGAGATGGTCCTTAATTCCTCATCACCCTTAGACTTGCTGAGAGTGAGAAAGGAGGTAATCAAGAGGCAGACTTGGCCCTTAGACAAACATGAGTTCTCTCTCTGCCTCTGCTACTTTAGATATGTCATTTTGGGCAAGTGATTTAACCACTTTGACTCATTTTCTTATCTACATCATAGAAATAAAAGAATTTGTGTTGTAGAGTCTTTGAGGATTACATAAAACAGTAAGTCCTAAGCACACAGCCCTGCACGTAGTAAGCTCTCAAATGAATAATAGCTGCTGCTGTTTTCTTCTTCCTCCTCTTATTAGTGCCATTCGTACCTAGGGCCCCAGGTGCTTTTCATACATTTAAAAAGCATCCAGACAAATATTTATAAACAAGTATTCCCACTATGTTGGCAGTTTGCCATTTTTTGCCTTTTTTTTTTTTTTAAAGACATGTAATGTTACAGATGCAGTTCAAATCTCTAGTACCCGTCTGTGAACATCGCCCTCTAGGGTAAATACTATTTTAAAGTTTTCAACTTGATTTGATATTTCCTGTATCCATCTGTGCTTTGGTTTTTAGTTACAAATATCAGGCAGCATTCCCCTTCCTCCCCCTAGTTTACTCAGAAGAAGAAGTGACTAAAGGATAGTAGTTAGCTCAGGGAATTTATGAGAAGGCCAGAGAATGGGTTGTGGAGGCTGCACAGCCAGGAACAGGACTCAGGTCACATTGCTAGCCTGCTCTGGCAGAGACCTTCAGCCACACCCCTGGGCACAGGTCCTCACCCTACACAGTCTCTTGTTAGGATTTATGCCATCCTGTTCCATTTCTGCCTCATTCCTCCCCTCGCACCAGAAAATAGAAGTTGTGGTTCCTGCTGCTTCATGTTGCTTCCTTCTGAGTCCAGATTTCTTGCACTGTGTCTAATTTGGGAAGCCTTGGTCACATGTCTGCATTTTAGCTGCAGGCGAGTTTGGGAAAGTGATTCTGGCTTCTGCCTTAAGGAGACAGCGCTCATAATATGGTGTTCTGCAAACATGGGTTTGCAGCCAAAAACAGGACTAAAATCAGCTACTCTCTCACTGGCACTTTGTGGGCTAATTGGGATCCTGATCATCACTTTGGACTGGTGGTCTATTTATTGTTGCCTTTTCTGGCCATTCATGTCCAGTCTTTTACCCACATTTAAATCTCTTACCTGACCACCTTTCTAAAGTTCATTTGTATAATAAGAATTCGGTAAATGTTTGAAACTTGCATAAAGACTTTTTACCACTTTCAGAAGAGCGTTATTTGAACAGTGAAGTTCTACCAAGATCCCTAAGGGTTTTGCTGACTGTTTCGTTAAAAGGCCCAGGTGGATTTTGATCCTAGGTGGTGATTCCTCACCTAGTGGGGTCTTCCTCTGGTACTCTGAGCACTATCCTCAGCAGTCCCTCCCGAGTGAGACTCAGAACATGAAATAGAATATGAGCTACATATGTTGTTCTGAATTTTCTAGTAGCCACTTTTTTTAAAAGGGAGAGAAGAAGGAGGTGAAATTGACTTTTTAAAATCACCTTTATTTAACCCAAGATATTATTTCAACATGTAATCAGTATAATATTATTAATGAACTATTTTACCCTTTTTTTTGTATGAGTCTTTGAAATCTGGTTGTGTTTTGCACTTGTAGCACATTGTAGTTTGCACCAGCCGCATTTCAGGTGATTGCTAACTTGATGTGTAACAAATGGGTATTGGACTATTGCAGCTTTAGAGAAATGTGAAAGAAGAGTTGGTTCTTTTGTCGCATGGAAATAAGAAAGTAATTTTTTAAATTGTTTATGAGGTAGAATTTGGAAATTGACCAGCACAGACCCCTAGTTTGTTCTCCTTTAGATAAAATATTGGTTTTACACTTTAAGTAGCCAAAAACAAAACAATAAGAAATGGCATTAGATACTCTTTAGCTTCAGTGATTGTTTGGAAGATGTGTTACTTCATGGTTTCTCATTGTTCCTTAGTTGGAGTACTTAGTTGGAGTCCTTATGTTGTATTGAGCTCTGGATTACTTAGGTTCTGAATGACACTGAGGAAAAAGAAATAGATTGTTCATCTGCAAACTCCTTAAGAATTTAGACAAGTGACGTCCAATAAAACTTCTAGACTAGTGTTTATCAAATTTTAGGGTGTATTAGAATCACCTGGAGGGTTTCTTAAAACAGAAATTGCTCCCTGTCCCCACCCTCCCTCCCTGGATTCTGATTCACTAGGTCTGGGATTGGTTCTGAGAATTTGTTTCCCTTTTTTTTCACCAGTTTTATTGAGATATAATTGACATACAGTACTGTATAAGTTTAAGGTTTTCATCTTAATGATTTGACTTACATAATCATGAAATGATTGCCACAATAAGTTTAGTTAACATTCATCATCTCATAGATAAAAAATAAGAAAATTTTTTTCCTTGTGATAAGTACTCTTGGAGTTTACTCTAACAACTTTTGTGTATACCATACAGCAGTGTTAACTGTAGTCATCACATTGTACATTAAATCTCTAGCACTTATTTATCTTATAACTGGAAGTTTGTAGCTTTTGACCACCTTCATCCAATTCCTCCTCCCCCTACTCCCCACCTCTGGTAACCACAAATCTAATCTCTTTTTCTATGAGTTTGGTTGGTTTTGTTTTGTTTTTTTTGGTTTTTAGATTCCATGTATAAGTGAGATCATACAGTAGTTGTCTTTCTGTCTGACTTATTTCACTTAGCATAATACCCTCAGGGTCCATCCATGTTGTCACAAATGGCAGGATTTCCTCCTTTTTATGGCTGAATATTCCATTGTGTATATATATTCCACAACTTCTTTATCTAGTCATCCATTGATGGAGACTTAGATTGATTCCCTGTTTTGGTTATTGCAAATAGTGTTGCTGTGAATATGTGGGTGCAGTGCTGCTGTGAACACGGGGGTGCACATATCTCTTGGATACAGTGTTTTTGTTTCCAGAGAGTTTCCATTTCTAACAAATTCCCAGGTTGATGCCGATGCTGCTAATCTGTGGACCACATTCAGACATACCTTCTGAAAAACTTAATTGATAATATATTCAATGAAATAAAGAATCTAGGGGGGCTGGCCCCGTGGCCAGGTGGTTGAGTTCACATGCTCCACTTCGGCGGCCCAGGGTTTTGCTGGTTTGGATCCTGGGTGCAGACCTAGCAGTACTCATCAGGCCATGCTGAGGCAGTATCCCACATAGCAGAGCCAGAAGGACCTACAACTAGAATATATAACTTGTACCGGGGGTTGGCGGAAGAGGCGTTTTGGGGAGAAGGAGGAAAGAAGAAAGGCAATTAAAAACTTTGTAAACTTTTACTGTAAAACTTTGTAAAAGACAGGAGGAGCTAAATGAGAAGGGATGATTCAAATGTGAAGGGAACTAAAATACAGTGTGACTTATAAGGGATTGTTGGAAGGTAAGAAACAGTGCTTTTTGAAGCTCTAAAACCCAATTTCTTCCTCCAGAAATGTCCCTTTCCTCCCTTGGTATACTAGGCATAGAGATGATCTTTTTCCTTTTTGTATCTCTTGAAAACCACCTTAAATCTAGGCTGAAGTTTCAAACTGCTTTTTTAAAAAACATTTTTTGTTTAGATATGTCTGTCATTTGGTTTTGTAAGACAGTTGACCTAAGTATTATAACCTTGAAAATTACAGCTAAACCTGTTAAGAAATATAGAGTTAATAAAGCACAATACCAACCTCTGAGTGCCTTTCTTAGATTTTTGTCTTTTCCTCCTTTTTTTTTTTTTTAAGAGGAATCTATTAGGAGCTATCTTATGGTGAGGAAATACTTATCTGAAGTTTAGCATTTCCTTCATTTCACTTCAATTTTGCTTCCTCTTAAGTTCAAGTAAAATTAAATTTTTTTTTACATCACTGAGTTTTCAAATTCTTACTTTGACCATGTAGTAATTGTCTAGCCAGATAAGAAGTTATGTTTTTATAAAAGTAACAAATTTCAAGAGAAGTAATACAAATAACATTTAATTTCTTAGTCACTAATGAATAAAGGTTGTGAACATATAATACCTGATTTCTTATTCAGTATGTTGATATTGGTAAAGAAATGTCAAAATGTGCTTTAACTCTTAACTCTTACTCCCTAATTTTAATTTTAATTTTATAAGGAAGAAAAGCTAATTTTTGAGCACCTACTGTGTCAAATATTATTTTATGCTCACAACGATTCTTTTACGCTCAGGAAAAGGTAGGCATTTCCCCCCTTTTTATTAAACCTGAGGAAACTGAGACTTAGAGGACTCACAATCAGGAAAGTACAGCACCAGCTGAAGTTTAAGTCTGTGATCTCAAGGCCTATGCTCTTGGCACAACCTCTTTGCTTATGTTTTTCTTTTTTAATTAGTAATGGCTTTATTGAGATAGTCTCATATCATATAATTCACCCATTTAAAGTGTACAGTTCAGTGGGTTTTAGTGTTTTCATAGAGTTGTGCACCCATTACTACATCAATTTTAGAACATTTTCATCACCCCAAAAGAGAAACCATGTACCCATTAGCAGTTACTTCATGTTTTCCCCAATTCCCTGCTCCTAGACAACCACTAATCTACTTTCTTCTCCTATAGATTTGCTTATTTTAGACATTTCTATAAATGGACTCATACAGTATGTAGTCTTTTGTGACTGACTTCACTTAGCAGAGGTTTTCAAGGTTCATCTGTGTTGTAGCATGTATCAAAATTTCGTTCCTTTTTATTGCTAAATAATCTGTTTTATGGAAATACTGCATTTTATTTATCCATTCATGAGTTGATGGACATTTGGGTTGTTTCCACTTTTTAGCTATTATGAATAATGCTGCTACAGACATTCGTGTCCAGGTTTTTGTGTGGAGATAGTTTTCCTTTCTCTTGGGTATTACTCCTTTCACTTAGAAGTGGAATTGCTAGGTCATTTGGTTTGTTTTTCATATCTTTGTCATATGGTATGTATAAACTTTTGAGGAATTGCCAAGCTGTTTTCCAAAGTGGCTACACCAATTTTACATTGCCACCAGCAGTGTATGAGGATTCTAATTCCTTCACATCCTTTCCAACACTTATCGTTTTTTATTACAGCCATCCTAGTGGGTTTAAAGTGATATCTCATTGTAGTTTTGGTTTGTATTTTCATGATAGCTAAGATGTTGAGCAACTCTTTATAGGCTTATTGGCAAATTTGCATGTCTTTGGAGAAATGTCTACTCAGATCCTGTCCCATTTTTTGCGTATGATATGAGGAAGAGGTCCAACTTCATTCTTTTCATATGGATAGCCAGTTGTCCCAGCACCATCCTTGGTTATCTTTTGTTACATGTTTCCTTCTGTTATTAGAAAGATATAATCCCTCATCTGCCTTCTTTTTTTTCACCTTGCTAATTCCTGCCTGTGTTCAGAGTAATTTAGATATGTCTGATGGAAAAGTCTTTTTTTTAAAACTACATACTATGCATAGCCTCTTTTCATGCTGCTTTGTATGCTGAAGTAACAGCAGTAAGACATGAGCTGAAATTCATGTTCGCAGAAATGGGTGATCCAGGATATAATAACCTTCCTTAGATTAAATTATAAGGAATCTTTTGTGTTTTTTTAATGGCTTTTCTATTAAAACAAAGGTATCTTAAATAAGCACTCTAAAGAATCATTCAACATTGCTTGCATTTTAGCAGCAAGTTGGAGACATCTCTGAAAGAGATTTCAAGAGTTTTGTCTCTACTGCATTTTCCACAAGTTGTCTGTGGTGGGAATAGTTTTGATCCTGGGTTGGGAATTGAATGCGTATTGAATGTACTTATCTTTCTGACCTTTTAGAGCAGTGTCTCCACACTTTTTTATCTCTCATCCAAGGTTAAAGTATTTTCTGAACATACGCCTAAAATGTATATTTATAAATTGTATACTTGTACTACTATACCAATATGCGAAAAGGGGTCACATTTTAAAAGAGAAGCTCAAAAATGATCAAAAGTTCTGATATTTCCTTCATAGACTCCAGTTGATAGTCTTGGTTGCTCTCAGATTGGTATGTGTTGCTCTGAATGCGGTGTGATGCTAGAGAACTTTGCATATGCTTTTGGTGATTATGGCCTCCTTAGAAGCCTTGGGTATGGCAGCCCCTCCTCCTCACAGTACCCAGGGCCCCTGCCTGAGATCTCTTATTCCCTTCGGGGCTGGATTCACAATGTTGCCTGGCTCACTCACTGGTGAATCTTGTTGCTGCAGGTACAGGTGCAGGTGCAACAGTCTCCGCAGCAGGTCTCGGCTCAGCAGCTCTCCCCACAGCTCACCGTTCACCAGCCTGCTGAGCAGCCCATCCAGGTCCAGGTGCAGATCCAAGGCCAAGCACCACAGCCGGCAGCTCCCTCCATCCAGACTCCAGCTCTGCAGAACCCCAGCCCCTCACAGCTGCAGGCAGCCCAGATCCAGGTGCAGCATGTGCAGGCGGCCCAGCAGATCCAGGCTGCAGAGATCCCAGAGGAGCACATCCCACATCAGCAGATCCAGGCTCAGCTGGTGGCTGGCCAGTCTCTTGCTGGGGGTCAGCAGATCCAAATCCAGACCGTGGGTGCCCTTTCCCCACCACCGTCCCAGCAGGGCTCACCCCGGGAAGGGGAGCGGCGGGTTGGCACAGCCAGTGTCCTCCAGCCAGTGAAGAAGCGCAAAGTGGATATGCCCATCACTGTGTCCTACGCTATCTCAGGGCAGCCGGTGGCCACCGTGCTGGCCATTCCACAGGGCCAGCAGCAGAGTTACGTGTCCTTGAGGCCAGACTTACTCACAGTAGACAGTGCCCACCTGTACAGTGCCACTGGGACCATTACTAGCCCTACAGGAGAAACCTGGACCATCCCTGTTTACTCCGCCCAGCCCCGGGGGGACCCTCAACAGCAGAGCATTACCCACATTGCCATTCCCCAGGAAGCCTACAACGCAGTTCACGTCAGTGGCTCACCCACGGCCCTGGCAGCTGTAAAGCTGGAGGATGACAAGGAGAAGATGGTGGGCACCACGTCTGTAGTGAAAAACTCCCATGAAGAGGTAGTGCAGACCCTTGCAAACTCTCTCTTTCCAGCACAGTTCATGAATGGCAACATCCACATTCCAGTGGCTGTGCAGGCTGTAGCAGGCACATACCAGAATACAGCTCAGACTGTCCATATATGGGACCCCCAGCAGCAGCCGCAACAACAAACTCCCCAGGAACAGACACCACCAACACAGCAGCAGCAGCAGCAGCAGCAGCAGCAGCTCCAGGTTACTTGTTCCGTAAGTCAGACTTACCTGCAGGGCAGCCTGCTCCCTCAGGGCCCAGTGCAACATAGAACTTGCCTGGCAACCTCTGGCTTGTTTACTGCAATGATGTTGGTCTTGGAGTAGTATTGTATTTAATATTTTGGGTGGAGTGGAGATGAAAGGCACAGAAGCACCAGGTGAAGCTATGCAGCAGGCCAGAGTTCTGTCCTGGTACCTAGAGGTAAATGAAATGACTAATAACTGCTTTGAGGGTAGATGCCTGGAGTGCTCTTTTAGGAAGAGAAGAGTTCTAGGTAGAGACTAATGGGACACCCCAAGTGTTATCTATGTCCCAGGAGCTACTTTCTGCATCACCAATGAATAGATATAGTAGAACCTCTGTAGTTTAGCACACAGGCTGTAAACTCATCACAGTGGGAAGGCTGTGAAATTGTTCCTCAGTTGTCATCTGTGGACAATGGAGGTAAATTAGAAGATTAAAATACCTGCTAGTGGGCCTGTTAAAAGTGACCACTTTTGGGAGTCTCAAATAAGCCACCTATGCAGTAGGACTTCCCAAAGGTGTTTTTATGTTCCTTAAAAATAGTCAAGATAAGCCTTGGTTAATTGAGTTTTCTGCCATGGCAGCTATGTTGAAATTTTTTTTTTTAACTTTTTTTTTTTAGGTTTTAATTTTTTTCTTTTTCTCCCCAAAGCCCCCCCTGGTACATAGTTGTATATTCTGTTTTAGTTGTAGGTCCTTCTAGTTGTGGCACATGGCACGCCGCCTCAGCATGGCCTAATGAGCGGCGCCATGTCCGGGCCCGGGATCCAAACTGGTGAAACCCTGGGCCGCCAAAGCAGAGTGTGCGAACTTAACCACTCGGCCATGGGGCCGGCCTCTTTTTTAACTTTTTATTTTGAAATAATTTTAGATTTATAGAAGAGTTGCAAAAATAGAACTCTTGAAATTTTAACTTTAAATTTGCTTGGCTCTTTTAACTTTTCTAATTGTTAATCTTCTTAAGGCTGTTATAGAGGTGTGGATAGATGCGCCTTTAAGGCTGTTGGTAAACTTTCTGCTCTCTTGTCTAGCAGACCTTTAGACTAGATATAGGGCCTCTCGTCTCACGGGGCTACTGAAGGCAGTGTGTCTCAAAGGGCAGGACCTCCTGGGAATGTATGTGAGAGACCTGGCACAAACAAGGCACTATTAGACTAGAAACCACACTCGGAAACTCAGGCCATAAATGATTGGTTAAGGAAAGGCTGACCAAGTAGTTTCATAGAGGCAACGGTGTATTATCTTAGGTGGCTTTCCTAAGGATCTATTAAATATCCAGCTGTCAGGCCTAGAAGTAGAACAAGACAGAATTATTGCTTCAGGTAGCTTATAGTCTAGTTGTGGGAGTAAGAACATGATTTCTATTTCTTTGAATTATTTATAAAGCAGTAAAATCAAGTATGATGTGTGCTACACACACAAACTGGTTAAAAAGTCAGCAGAGGCGTCTTTGTGGAAAAGGTGACATTTGATCTCTAGTTTATAGCTTAAGACTGATAGGACAAAGGAGCAGCATGAATACAGAGCCAGGGATGGACAGAAGATGATGGCCTAGGGCAATGTGAGAGGGGGATTGTGGGGAAGGCGTTAGTACAGGGGGCAAAGAGGTTATCTTTCCAAAGAGAAGAGTTGAGCTTGATCTGATGTGTGGTAGGAATTTTTTCAGAATCCTAAGAGTTATGGTAACAAGAGGTATCATGTACAGGTGTGTAGAATTGATGGCCTGTAGGAGACACCAGCCAGGAGACTTGTCATGGGGTTCTGTGCTCAGCTTTTGCTCACAGGGATGGAGCTCATCAGCCCTCCCCTCAGCTCTCCTGGGCCTGATGGTTCAATTTGCAGGTCAGGCCTCTTTTGGTGCTCATAGGTCTCTGTTAATTTGCACATCTGTGCAGGTGAAGATATTTTCTGGAGTTCATTTTAATATGCCCATCTTCTTCAGAGGCTATGTCTCCTTTGGGAAAGTCTCAAAGGGACTTAGATGTCAACTATTATTACCAGAAAAAGAAAAATTGGAAAGAATACTCAATGTGGGAAAGATGAGTTTGTCCATTTACACCACAAACATTCCTCTGCCCTTGTCGGGCTCTCTGCTAGGTGCCAGGGAACAGAGATGAATAAGACAGTCTCTGCCCTTGGAGCACTCATAGCCCATGGGGAAGATAATTGTGTTGTGATGTGAGTTGAACCCTAAGGAGAGCTGATGACAAAGTGTTGTGCTCCTTCACCTGGCATACTCTTTATGAAAGCTCTCTTACCACCTGTCTTTAAAACCAGACTTAGGATGAAAGCTCCCTCCTTTAATCTCACATCCACCTCCATCTATTGCCCCATTTCTGCACTTTACTTTATTCCCAGAGTTCTCAAAAGCCTTATCTACACAAGCTGACTCCACTTGCGAATCCATTTTCTCTTCAACTCATCACTGAATCTGCTCTGTCAAGGTCACTGGTGACCACCCTGTGGCCAGATCCAACCAGCTCATCTGTTTTTGTTTTTTTTTTTTTTAAAGATTGGCACCTGAGCTAACAACTATTGCCAATCATCTTCTTTTTTCCTGCTTTTTCTCCCCAACTCCCCCCAATACATAGTTGTATATTTTTTTAGTTTCGGGTCCTTCTAGTTGTGGCATGTGGGATGCTGCCTCAGCATGGCCTGATGAGCGGTAATGCAATGTCCACGCCCAGGATCCGAACCGGTGAAACTCTGAGCCACCAGAGCAGAGCGCGCAAACTTAACCACTGGGCTACAGGGCTGGCCCCTAGCTCATCTATTCTTATCTCACTTAGACACATGACACGGTAGATCATACCTGCCTTCTTGAAACTCCTCTGGCCTTCCATGTTGTTATACACTCCTGGTTTTCCTCCTACCCCACTGATTCTTTTTCCTTCTCATGAGACTTTGCTGGTGCCTCTTTCTCTATCTGAATCATACATGTTGATGTTTCTCAGTACTAGCCCTCCTTTCTCCCGAGGGGATGTCTTTCTGTTGCCATGGTTTTCTGCATCCTCTAGATGACTGCTGCTGCTGAGGAGGATAATCACTGACACTATGTGCCAGGCACTGTTCTCAGAGTTAGATATAATAACTCATTTATGTAACTCATTTAATTCTCACACCAACCTTATGAGGTATGTACTGCTATCTCCTCCATTTTACAGATGAAGAAACTGAGGCACAGAGAAATTAAATGACAAGGCCAAAGCTACCATTAGTAAGTAGCAGAGTTGGGATTCAGCCCTGGATAGACTGGCTCTGGAGCCTGTGTCTTAACCCCTGTGCTGCATTAACACATGGATCTTTTTCTCTAGACCATGTCTTTCCCATGCTTCCCACACATTCAGCAGCCTACTTATCATTTACTTGGATTTATTGAAGAAATATCTCAGCTCTTCATTAGCATCACCTCCACAACTATCAAAAACTTCCCCATCTCAGAAAGTAGTACCATCAGCCACCCGTTTGTTTAAGACGGATACCCAGGAGCTGTCCTTGAGTCTGCTTTCCCTTAGTCGTCAAAGCCAGTTCATCAATGGGCCACATTGGTTCTACCACCAAACTTCTCAGAATCTCTTAAATTTATCTCCATTGTCACCGTCCTAGTCCAGGCCACCAGTGCCTGCTTCTACTTTTGCTGTTCAATCAGTTCTCCATAGATCAGCAAGAATAATTTTCTTAAAATATAAGATATAAGATATATAAGGTATAAGTCACTTCCCAGCTTACAACTCTCTAAGGGCTCCATTATAAATAGTAAAAACTCTACACCACACCGCAGTGTTAATGCCCTACTTACATCAGTAGTTTTCACCCTGGGTGGGATCACTACTACTGCTACCCACTGATAGACATTTGGATGTGTGTGGAAGAAGTTTTGTTATCAAGATGCTTAGGAAGGTTATGTTTAGTGGATGGAGGCACACAGTGAAGGAGGCCTGGCTAAAAAGCCAGTAGAAAAGTACTTCCTCACATGCTGTGACCCCCACTTACTTATCTAGTCGAACTTCTAGATTTCCAGCTTGGGTAGATGTTATTGCCATTGAACAAGTTAGGGAGGGAACTGTGAGGAAAATAATTCTGGAAAGGGAAGGTCATGAGTTCTCTCCATAAATGTTTGAGATGGCTATGAGATGTTCAGTTGAAGATCTACGGTACCCACTGGGTATGTTAATGGGAGGTCTAGCTTGGATGTGCATGGTCAGCAATCATTTTCACAAATAGGGAATTCCAAACTGGGAAAGTAGCTGAGACTCACCAAGGAGAATGGTAGTTGAACTGAGAAGTGTGTCTAGAGTGGAACTCCAGGGTTGACAAACAGTTAAGGGCCTGGCAGTGGTATTGCTCTATCTTCTTGTTGAGTAATAATGTATCTTATCAAAGCTAATAGGATACTTTTTATTTGTTGATAAGCAAATTTGTGTGTCATGTATAAATTATTTTGCCTTAGGGGCCGGCCTGGTGGCACAGTGCTTAAGTGCGCACGTTCTGCTTTGGCAGCCTGGGGTTCGCCGGTTTGGATCCCAGGTGCGGACATGGTACCACTTGACAAGCCATCTGTGGCAGGTGTCCCACATATAAAGTAGAGGAAGATGGGCACAGATGTTAGCTCAGGGCCAGTCTTCCTCAGCAAAAGGAGGAGGATTGGCAGCAGATGTTAGCTCAGGGCTAATCATCTTCTTCTTCAAAAAAAATGATTTTGCCTTCAATTTGAATGATTTGATGTTTGTCAGCCCTTTAGGTAGGCCCTGGCTTGGAGAATTGCTCAAGGAAGTTTGTTTACAATGTAGACAGGTTGTGAGACCCAGTAATCTGTGCTTGGTATGTGTGTTGATGTCTGTCCCACCCAATGGGATTGTTATTGAGGCTGTCGGGCACACGGGTATTCTCTACCCCTTTGTCTGCATGGCTTGGCCATCAGACCACTGAGGATGGGATCACTCTTCTTTTGGAAGCAGGAAGCTAGAGCAGTGCCTCCTGTTTTCAGAAAATGTCCCTATGAGTCAGAACAGTCTTATTGAGAAGGAACATGCAAAAAAATAGAACTAACTGTATTTATAGCTAGAGAAGCCATACAGAGCCTCAAGTTTTATCTTCATATCTTAAAATGGCAGGGGAGAGGACATGACTTGTTTGTTGTACTTTTCTTTCTCTAAATGATGATTCTCAACCATGGCTGGACATTAAAATCACCTGAGGAGTTTTTAAAATACTGATGGCATACTCCTACCTTAGACCAATTAAATCAGAATCTCTGGGGATAAGGCCCAGGCATGAGTATTTTTAAAAATCAGCCCAGATGATTTTAAGGTGAAGCCAAATTTAACAGTCACTGCTCTGGACACTTGGTATTCAAAGTATAGTCTGCAGACTAGCTCTCTCACTTGGGAGCTTGTTAGAAATGCAGAATCTCAGGTCCCTCCTAAGACCTTTTGAACCAGAATCTAGACTTTTTTTTTTTTAAAGATTTTATTTTTCCTTTTTCTCCCAAAGCCCCCCGGTACATAGTTGTGTATTTTTTAGTTGTGGGTCCTTCTAGCTGTGGCATGTGGGATGCTGCCCCAGCATGGCTTGATGAGCAGTGCCATGTCTGCGCCCAGGATTCAAACCGGCAAAACCCTGGGCTGCCGAAGTGGAGTGCGCGAGCCCAACCACTCAGCAACAGGGCCAGCCCCGGAATCTACACTTTAATAAAATCCCCAAGTGATTTGTTTACACATTATAGTTTGACAAACAGTGCTTTGAGCCAGTAGTTCTGAACAGTGACTAATCATTAGAATTACCTTTTTACATGGGAAGATTTTATTTATTTATTTATTTTTAAAGATTTTATTTTTCCTTTTTCTTCCCAAAGCCCCCTGGTACATAGTTGCATATTTTTAGTTGTGGGTCCTTCTAGTTGTGGCATGTGGGATGCCACCTCAACATGGCTTGATGAGCGATGCCATGTCCGCGTCCAGGATCCGAACTGGCAAAACCCTGGCCCGCCAAAGTGGAGCACGCAAACTTAACCACTTGGCCGTGGGCCCAGCCCTGGGAAGATTTTATTTTTATTTATTTATTCTTATGTGTTCCTGCAGATCAACTCTTTTTTTTTTTGATGAGGAAGATTGGCCCTATTCTAGCATCTGTTGCCAAGCTTCCTCTTTTTTTTTCTTTCCAGAGCCCCAGTACATAGTTGTATATCATAGTTGTAAGTCCTTCTAGTTCCTCTATGTGGGATACCGCCATAGCATGGCTTGATGAGTGGTGTGTAGGTCTGTGCCCAGGATCCAAATTGGCGAACCCTGGGCCACTGAAGCAGGGTGTGTGAACTTAACCACTACACCACTGGGCCAGCCCCACCGTGGGAAGATTTTAAAGAGATTGATACCTCTTTAAAAAGAGATTCTGGGGTGGAGCTCAGGTGTATTGGTGTTTTTAAATCAGAGATTCCCAAAAGTACATCCAGGGCTGAGAAACACTGCACTAGCCTTTGCCATTCCTGGAGTAAGGAGTAGAACTCCAAAGGTTCTTGAAAGTAGAACAGCAAGGAGAAAAGAGATTTTTTTTTTATTAAAAGAACAACAAGTAATCTGGGAGTTTTGCCAAAAGGGCCTGGTACAAAACAGTATTGACACATTTTCATGGTTTCTCTTTCATAGGCTCAAACTGTTCAGGTTGCTGAAGTTGAACCGCAGTCACAGCCACAGCCTTCCCCAGAACTCCTGCTTCCAAATTCTCTGAAGCCAGAAGAAGGGCTTGAAGTATGGAAAAACTGGGCCCAGACCAAGAACGCTGAGCTAGAGAAAGATGCTCAGAACAGATTGGCACCCATTGGGAGTAAGTGTTTGGGAGGGAGATGGGGGTAAACTGTGTCTAAAATGCAGTGGTACTGAAGTAGGAGGAGGACAGAATGGCGGGAAAGTGGTTTCCCTTGGCTCTGGGGACTAGAGAGCACCATCTGAAATAAAGTATGCTGAACTGAAGACAAGCAACAGGCAGGCCTGACCCACTGCAGATGAGCAGGATTTGTGGGGTTTGCCGAAGACCAGGCACTTTTGTACACATGGATTTCTTGAGTGGACCTGGCAGATCTAGGCAGAGCTACTTTTGGGAGAAGATAGGAACCAGTGAGTGTGCTCAGGCTCTTTAGCATTATGTTCATATACTTCCTCACATTACAGAGGATGGATTTGGGGTTTTTTTGCTTTCATGTCTTGGCTGTATTAATAATTTTTGGGATATGTGAGGTGGGGAATATTGTGGGAAAGAAACCCTTGTTGTAATAGGGCATACAGGATTATTGCCTTAGTAGGCCAGTTCTGATCTAGATACGAGCGACCTATTCTATCCCAGCACCCTGATGGGCAGTAGCTGCTCTGAGCCCTGCTTCCAGGATATGAGGGACCAATAAAGAGATGACTGTCACCGTTCACCTTTGGGACTTATGTTGCAGGGCGCCAGCTGCTGCGATTTCAGGAAGATCTCATCTCTTCTGCTGTGGCAGAGTTGAATTATGGTCTCTGTCTAATGACACGGGAAGCTCGAAATGGAGATGGTGAACCCTATGACCCAGATGTGCTGTACTATATTTTCCTGTGTATTCAAAAGGTAGGAAATGGGGGCTGGCCTGGTGGTGCAACAGTTAAGTTTGCACACACTGCTTTGGGCAGCTGGGGTTCACCAGTTTGGATCCTGGGTGTGGACCTACGCATTGTTTGTCAAGCCATGCTGTGGCAGGCGTCCCACATATCAAGTAGAGGAAGATGGGCACGGGTGTTAGCTCAGGGCCAATCTTCCTCAGGGAAAAAAGAGGAGGATTGGTAGTGAATGTTAGCTCAGGGCTAATCTTCCTCAAAAAAAAAAACCCACCACCAAAGGTAGGAAACATGTTTGAGTTGTTCCCCGTCAATTATATAATGAGTTAACACTTTTTGTTAAAGTAAATGTGTGGTTTGCATAAAAGTAGTTTACCCAAAACAAAGTCTGGTGCTAACAGACAGCTTTTCTTCTCATTATTCCCTCCATTAAGACAAGATAATTATTTGAAGGAGTCCAGCTAGCATATACAGCTGTAGTTAGGTTTTCAGGACATCTAAGGTGAAGCATAACAGAGAAACTGGTTTTAGACTGGCAGTTTAGGAGAGCAGAGATGGATTTCTTAGTGTTGTTTGAATGCTCTTGTGAAGAAGCCCACAGTATGATAGAAGAGATCTTGCCGGTTCGGACTCACCCTGTTGCCTGGGCATGAGAAAAGTCTGCTTCCCAGTTTGTTCCTCTTTCTTTCCAGGCACCAAATGAATTGTTTTACATGTTCTGTCTCATTCCATGCTCTCTCCAGTCCTGAAAGGCAGGCACAGTCATCTTCATTTACAGACAAGGAAACTGAGTCCCAAAAGTTAAAAGAGTCACGCAAGTTATTTAACTGACACTATATGTAATAAGAGGCTGGCCCCAGAGCCTGCATCCTGTTTTTTGCTACAAGACGATGCCTTGCCTGGGTGGAATAGCAATCACAAAATTTGTTCCATTGACCCAACTCTCAAGAGTGTTCTGAGTCAGGTCATGTGATCTGAAGTGTACTGTGCCAGTGTCACATTTTGACCTGATGTGTGGTTTGTTAAGCAGGGAATAGGTAGGGATACGTGATGGTACTGATAGAAAAATGTTTATTTCCCCTGAAAATCTTACTCAAGAGACTACCAACAACTTTCGTTGATTGTTTTTCTTTTAGTATCTTTTTGAAAATGGACGGGTTGATGACATTTTCTCCGATCTTTATTATGTTCGATTCACGGAGTGGTTACATGAAGTTCTGAAGGACGTTCAGCCCCGAGTCACTCCACTTGGTAAGAGTCTTCCTAGTCCTTGGATGTCTTTCCCACCTGGGTTTAGATAAGATTGGCTTCTTGTGAGGCTGGCTCTGATACAGTGTGCAGGTGAGGAGGCTGTAAATCTCAGGCACCAGCATTGACCTCTGTGCTGCTTGGCCTGATATGGAAGGACCGTTGCTTACCAGGCAGAGAACCTGGCTAGTCCCAGTGTGGCAAGGACACAGGGGCATGCAGAATGTGGAGTATACTTTTTTCCTATTAAAATTTATTAATTAAAATTCGAATCATTGCAAAAATTAAGAATTATGAACTGTTTTATCTGTAGGTTACTCGGGTTACATATTGGGGTTTTTTTCCCGATGTTTGAACATATGTTCTACACATATAGAACATAGTTTTTGCTTAACCCATAGGCAACCTCCTGGACAGCATGTTGTTTTGAAAAAAGCATGATTTTTGCAGTAAGAATGTCTGAGGTGTTTATTTTATTTTAGTATATTTTTTAAAGATTTTATTTTTCCTTTTTCTCCCCAAAGCTCCCCCGTAAATGGTTGTGTATTTTTAGTTGTGGATCCTTCTAGTTGTGGCATATGGGACTCCGCCTCAGCATGGCCCGATGAGCGGTGCCATGTCCGCGCCCAGGATCCGAACCAGCGAAACCCTGTGCTGCGGAAGTGGAGGGCGAGAACTTAACCACTTGGCCACGGGGCCAGCCCCTATTTTAGTATATTTTTTAATAAACTTAATTTTTAGAGCAGTTTTAGGTTTACAGAAAAATTGAGCAGGAGGTACAGAGAACTCCCGTATACTCCCTCATACAGTGTTTCCTCTATTAATATCATGTATTAATGTGGTGTGTTTGTTATAATTGACGAGCAAATATTGATACATTACCATTGACTAAAGTTTATAGTTTACATTAGGGTTCACTCCTTGGGTTGTACATCCAGTGGCTTTCAACAAATGTTTAATGACACGTCTCTACAATTACAGTATCATACATAAGGTTCACTGTCCTAAAATCCCCTGTGTTCCACCTGTTCATCCCTCCCTCCCTCTCCCTGAGTCCCTGGCAACCACTGATCCTTTTTACTGTCTCCATAGTTTTTCCTTTTCCAGAATGTCATGTAGTTGGGATAATTCAGTATGTGGCCTTTTCATATTGGTTTCTTTCACTTAGCAATATGCATTTACTGTTCCTGCGTGTTTGTTCATAGCTTGATAGCTCATTTCTGTTTATTGCTGAATAATATTCCATTGTATGGATATACCAGTTTGTTTATCCAATCACCTATTGAAGGACATCTTGGTTGCTTCCAAGTTTTGGCAATTATGAACAAAGCTGCTCTAAATATTGTGTGCAGGTTTTTGGTGGAAGAATAGACAAATAGATCATTGGAATACAGTAGAGGCCAGAAATAGAGCCAGACAAATATAAGCAGCTTATTTTTGACAAAGGAGCAAAGGCAGTTCAATAAAGAAAGGATAGGGGTTTTTTTCAACAAATGGTACAGAACAGCTTGACATCCATATACAGAAAAATGAATTTAGACACAGACCTTATATCCTTCACAAATTAACTCAAAATGGATCATAGAGCTAAATGTAAAACACAAAACTCTAGAACATAATATAGGAGAAAATCTAGATGACTTTAGGTTTGGTGGTGACTTTTTAGATACAACACCAAAAGCATAATCCATGAAAGAAAAAAATTGGTATGTTGGACTTTATTAAAATTAATAACTTCTGCTCTGTGAAAGACACTGTTAAGAGAATGAAAAGACATGCCACAACGTGGGAGAAAATCTTTGCAAAACTCATAGCTGATTCTAAAATGTGCAAAGAACTTTTAACACTCGACAATAAGAAAACAAACAACCTGATTAAAAAATAGGCAAAAGATCTGAATAGATGCCTCACCAAAGAAGATATCAGGTGGCAGAGAAGTATGTGAAAAGATGCTTATCATCGTATATCATCAGGAAATTGCAAATTAAAACAACAGTGAGGGAGGGGCTGGCACCATGGCCAAGTGGTTAAGTTCAAGTGCTGCGCTTTGGCGGTGTAGGGTTTCGCCGGTTTGGATCCTAGGTACGTACATGGCACCGCTCATCAAACTATGCTGAGGTGGTGTCCCACATAGCACAACCAGAAGCACCTACAACTAGAATATACAACTATATACTGGGGGGCTTTGGGGAGAAGAAGAAGGAACAAAAAAGATGAGCAACAGGTGTTAGCTCAGGTACCAATCTTTCAAAAACAATAATAGTGAGATACCACTGTACACTTATTAGAATGGCTTCAGTCCCAAACACTGCAGCACCAAATGCTGGATAGGGAGCAACAAGAACTCTCATTCATTGCTGGTGGGAATGCAAAATGGTATAGCCACTTTACAAGGTCGTTTGACATTTTCTTACAGAAGTAAACATTTTCTTACCGTATGATCCAAGTTGTGCTCCTTGGTATTTACTCAGCTGAATTGAAAACTTAGTTCACATGAATATCTGATTTTTAATCCTGGCTCTGGCATTTATTAAAACGTCTGCTGCTTAAGCTTTTTAAAAAAAAAACAGATATAATTGATATATAACATTATATTAGTTTCAGGTGTACACATAATAATTTGATATATGTGTATATTGTGAAATGGTGTAATCTAGTTAACATCCATCACTATACATAGTACATGCTTAACCTTTAAAAAAAATTAATGGTTAGGAGCCAGCCCCATGGCTGAGTGGTTAAGTTCACACACTCCACTTTGGAGGCCCAGAGCTCGCTGGTTCAGATCCTGGGCACGGACCTAGCACTGCTCATTAAACCATGCTGAGGCAGCGTCCCACACAGAAGAACTAGAAGGACCTACATCTAGGATATACAGCTATGTACTGGGGCTTTGGGGAGAAAAAAAAAAAAGGAAGATTGGCAACAGTTGTTAGCTCAGGGCCAGTCTTGCTCATCAAAAAAAAAAATATATATATAGGTTAAATAGTATTTTTTGAGTGCCTGCTATGTGCCAGGTAGTATTCCAGGTGTAGATGATATAGTAGGGAACAAAATAGAGCTTACAGTCTAATAGGGAGAAAGAATATATAAATAATTTATGATTAATTAAGTGCTTTGAAGAACAAAACATAAGGGAATGGAAAATGTTAAGGGCATTAGGAGAGAAGCCTCTCTGAGGGCCTGTCAATAGAACAGAGACTCGGGGCCGGCCCAGTGGTGTAGCGGTTAAGTGCACATTCCGCTTTGGCGGCCCAGGGTTCACCAGTTCAGATCCCAGGTGCGGACATGGCACCACTTGGCACGCCATGCTGTGGTAGGCATCCCACGTATAAAATAGAGGAAGATGGTCACGGATGTTAGTTCAGGGCCAGTCTTCCTCAGCAAAAAGAGGACGACTGGTAGCAGATAGCTCAGGGCTAATCTTCCTCAAAAAAAACCAAAAAGAACAGAGACTCAAGTAAGTGAATCACTCTACATGATTTGCAAATTTTCAAGCCAAGTGTGGCTATACAAAGTTTGCTTTTTATAACTTCTTATTATGGAAATTTCAAGCACATGTTAAAGTAAACAGAATAGTGCATGGTAAATCTTGTTTCATGTATACGTCATCTGTTTCCCTCCTCTGTTTTGAAGTAAATCTCAGATACTTTATCCATAAGTATTTTAATATGTATTATTATTATTTTTTTTAAGATTGGCACCTGAGCTAACAACTGTTGCCAATCTTTTGTTTTTCTTCTTCTTCTCCCCAAAGCACCCCGATATATAGTTGTATATTCTAGTTGTGAGTGCCTCTGGTTGTGCTGTGTGGGACGCTGCCTCAGCATGGCCTGATGAGCAGTGCCATGTCCACACCCAGGATCTGAACCAGTGAAATCCTGGGCTGCCAAAGCGGAGCCTGCGAACTTAACCACTTGGCCATGGGGCCGGCCCCTAATGCATATTCTTGACATACCACAGTGCCATTATCATACTTTTTTTGAAAAAGATAATTCCATAATGTCATCAAAACCTACCCTTTGTTCAAATTTCTGATTGTCTCATAAATGTCATAATTGTGTTTATCTCAGTCAAGATGGAAATAAGATCAACACGTTGAAATTGCTGGTATACCTTTCAGTGTTAAGCTTTAATCTTTAGTTTCCCTCTTGATTTTTTTCTTGCAATTTGTTTATGGAAGAAACTAACCTTTTAAATTGTCCCACAGTCTGTTTTTTACTGATTACATCCCCCATGGTGTAGTTTTAACATACTCTTCTGTATTTGTATCATGTCCCCTGTAGTGACAGTTAATTGGTAGTTGCATATAAAGACTTGGTTGATCAGGTTTTGCTTTTTTGTGTTTTCTTTTTGGCAAGGTTATATCATAGATGGGTTATTTACTTCCATCAGATACCCATAATGTTTGAATCCATTCATTCATTAGGAGTTGTAAACGGTGTTATTCTAATGTTAGTACTTCTTTATTATTAGCTGAAATACGAAGAAACTTTCCCACGTCAACTCTTTGAATTTTTAGCAGTATATCTACAGTATTGATTGTATAGAATGGGGAGGATAAAGGCTTATTTCTTCTCCTTTGTTTAGCACTTTTCACAGTAATGGGTTGGTTCACCAGCTTCCTCCAGGAATAACTAGTTAGCTGTGTTGTTTTTTTAAAGAATTGTTGTGAACTAATGGATTTGAACACATTTAATATGATTCAGTTCATTGCAGTCGTTATCTTTACTTATGTGCAAATTGTCCCGTCTTTGGCCATTTGGAGCCTCTTTAAATTGGCCCTAAGTTCTTTTGACATAACCCTACTTCCTTGATTTCTGGTTTGCCAAAATATTCCAGGCTCATCTTGGACATTTCCTATCCTAATATGGAATCGGTCAGTTCTCCGTGGAGCCTAGCTCCTTTCAGTGGTTAATGGTATTTCAGTACCACAGTCTCGATGCTAGGGGTGCTCATTGCTCCTGGGTTGGTCATTGTTTCTAAAAAAAATTTAAAAATAGATCATTTTGATGCTTATAGTTCATATTCAGAACTCTAAGGCTTTTATCTGTATCTCCCTTCTTCCATACGAGGAGTCCTGGTTTTCAGGCGTTAAAGTTCACTTTAAGTTATATTGTCAAGAAGTGATTAAAGCTGGGGAAGTGACACCAGGTGGAAGAGTGAACCCAGAGAAAATAGGGCATGCCATAGTAGGCCTGGGATCACTCAATTCTGGCCTTCCCTGAGATGGCTGTCCTCTGCCACTCATCCTGCTTTAGAAATATCTGACAACAAGGAAGCTTATCTCATTGTCATTGGGCCACAGAATACAACAATAGAGGCAGAGCTGCCCTGAAGAGAGAGAAGTGCGCTAATGGAATCAGAGGGCCAGCTTTGGCAAGAACGGAGAAGAGGAATGTATTGGGCAGAATGTTTCTTTCCCTGCTTCTAGGAAATGGCACCCTCACTGCCTGCCTGGAGAATCCTGAAACTCCTGCAGGAGAATGCTGGTGTCTGCTGCTGTTTCACCAGGCCCTCAGTGCCTGGCACACAAACACTTGCACGTTGATTCTTGAAGGAACACATTGTGGAGTCAGGGGGGGATGGCTTGGTGATCAACCCAAGTGTCATCTTCCTTTTGTGTAGACCTGGCTACCGAGGGGTCTTGATCAAACTACTGGCCCTAGCCCCTGCCCAATTCTCAGTTCACTTAGGAACCAGGGTCTTACAGTAAAAACTGCCCTGTGGGGGGAACCTGTAATAGTTCTGAATATCAGTCTCCACTTTATCCAGAGAAGGGTTGAGAATTGACTTGCTTTCTAGAGATGGAAGACATGAGAGAAAATTTAGCATGTGCAAACAGGGGCATGTGTACCAGTTATTAAGGCCCTACACACCTCTGAAAATATGACAAAAGCCTCTGTAACCTCTTTTTGGAGAAGTGTGCATATTGCAGAGTTTAGTTTATAGTTTTGGGTGTTTGACTCTCCCTGAGGGCTATACTTTTGCCCCTTGTTAACCTTAGATTAGAGGAAGAATTGACATCAGGTAAGGGCAAACATTTAGGGCAGTTGTTCTCAAAGTGTAGTCTTAGGAACTTGTTAGAAATGTACATTATCAGGTCCCACTCCAGAAACTTGAGTTAAGACCCAGCCGTTTGTGTTTTAACAAGCTTCCCAGATGATTCTGCCATACCCTAGGGAGACTTTTCTGGTTAAACTTGTACTCCTGTGTGGTCCTTGTGCCTTACACCTCCTATCCTGTACTTTTGAGGGACCACCTGCCATCCTCTTGTTGTAGCAGTACTCTATTCCTCCTAGGCTATGTCCTGCCCAGCCACGTGACTGAGGAGATGCTGTGGGAGTGCAAGCAGCTCGGGGCTCACTCCCCTTCCACCCTGCTGACCACCCTCATGTTCTTTAACACCAAGTAAGTGTTCTAGAAGCTCCATGCTTAGGCACTGCTGGCACCTGCCCAGTGAAGAGGGTGGAAACTCTGCAAGTGGATTTCTGAATTCCTTTGACACATATTTGAGAGCCTTTGGGATACTGAAAGCCCTGAGCTCCAGTTGGCTGTATTTTGTGTAGTGACCAGTGAGGCAGGCAGCCTTGCCATCAGTCTTGATGTGGCTCCTCCACTAGACAGTGTGTTTGGGTTTGGGCCTGCCCAGATCCTGGGAGTGTGGGCAGTGGCTCCTTCAAGGCATGGATCGCAGAGGGTAAGTCATGGTCTCCTCTTGGCACCCCTCCCTTTGCCTTGCTTTCGCTTGCGGTGCAGGTACTTTCTATTGAAGACAGTGGACCAGCACATGAAGCTGGCCTTCTCCAAGGTCTTACGACAGACTAAGAAGAACCCCTCTAATCCTAAGGATAAAAGCACGAGTATTCGGTACCTGAAGGCACTTGGGATACACCAGACTGGCCAGAAAGGTAGGGGAAGGAGGCAGGGGCTGTAGAAACAGGTGCTAATTGTCCTGCCCTGCCCTTGTACCTGGGGGGCTAGTGATGAGTGCTAAGGTTGGGCTTTGCTGGATAGGAATTCTTCATTTCCTTCTCCCCACCCAGAAACTTCAGACTCTTCTGGAAGCAAAGATGCCCCAGAAAAATAGCTGCCTTTTCCCTTTACAGTCACCGCCCATGCCTCATACGCTTTTCCCTTCTAATATTTCCTAGTTGAGATGGCTGGAAGCCTGAGGTTCCTAATCTGGGCCCGAACTAAGGGAGTCTGATGCCATGTCTGTGGTGCTGGGGGGTGTGTTTTATAGTTACAGATGACATGTATGCAGAACAGACGGAAAATCCAGAGAATCCATTGAGATGTCCCATCAAGCTCTACGATTTCTACCTCTTTAAATGGTGAGGAGGCTTTATTGTGATGGGGTGACTGTGTGTGTGTGAGTACTCATGTGCACCTGTGTGCAGACGCATTCTTTAGTCCCAAATGGAGAGTAAAAATACACTTCCAAAAAACTAAATATAGAAGCAACCTTACTGATTTTTCCAAAGCCTGTGATGTGCCTAACCATTGGGATATAAAAGGGGTCCCTGCTCCCTGATGGTCTCCTTTCATGGAGAGGGGATGCAAGTAGAGATTGGAAAGTACAGACAGGCTTCCTCCATCACATATTGAGTATAGCCCTGCATCTTCTTGGCCTTGACCTTTTGTCAGTACCACAGTGAATCTATGGTGGACTCGTTTCCTTGGCTTTTGCTCTCTCCTGCCCCTGCAGTTTGGCATGTCATCTTCACAGCAATGCCAGAATGATCTTTCTACATAGTAGATCTTACCATGTCATATAGATTAAAACCTTCAGTGGTTTCTTTTACTCTACAGAGAAAGTCAGTATCCTGCTGTGGCCAACAAGGCTTCTCATGCAGTTCCCCTTGTTAACCTCATGTCCATGTAGCTCTTGGCTCTCTAGCCACAGTGGCTCCCCTCCACTCAAGGGCATCATGCTCTGCCTCCCTCGAGGCCTCAGCACAAAATTTTCTCTTTTGGGCAACGACACACATAGAGCCCATTTGGCTGCTTAGCTCCTATCCATCCCTTGTCTCCAACACAGCTTTATCAGGGAAGCATTTCCAGATTCCCTGCCTGTTCTCTCAGGCTGTTTCCTCTGTAGCACTTGCCACTGTTTGTCATTTTGTATTTGTGTAACTGTTTAATTGCTGTCTGTCTCCCCTCTTATCTGTAAGTGTCATGAAGTAGGAACTCTTGAGTCTTGCTCATTTCTTTCACATCAGCATCTAGTGCAGGCCTGGCACACAGTACCCTTTTGATAAATCTTGAATGGAGGGATGACTAACCATGAGAGCATGGCACATGTGCTAAGTACGTGAGAGGTATAGCACAACATTGAGGGAGGTGGGAGGGTGTACCCAGGTAAGGGCCCCAGCATCGTAGTCAAGTTGGCAAAGCAAATAGTCTCTCTCAGGTGGAATTGAGGAATTATCAGTGGATTAGGTAGAAGAAGCAACGTGAGCAAAGACTTGGAGATAGACCTTCTGGACAGTGAAGTTGGTTCCAAGTGGGATGTGCTTGGACTCAAGTAGATGAGCCCCAGGAGCCCTAGGCAGGTGCCTAGTCTCAGGAATTACAGCTGGCAGTGTGTGTGGGAGGAGTAGAAGGGAGTCAGCCTATCACTGGCATTTGCAGTAGCCCCAAAGGAGGTCCTAGAGGTAGTGTGTGTTGGCTGCGTGGAATTCAGTAGCTATGCTACCATACCTTCCAGAGCTGCTGCCTTCCCAACTTTTGCAGACAGCATCTTTCTGGGAGGTACAAGGTGGGAGGGTTAAGATTGTGGTGGTTTTACCCAGCTTTTATGGACATATTCTTCAGCCCCCAGAGTGTGAAAGGCCGGAATGACACCTTTTACCTGACGCCCGAGCCGGTGGTGGCCCCCAACAGCCCTATCTGGTACTCAGTCCAGCCTATCAGCAGAGAGCAGATGGGACAGATGCTGACTCGGATCCTGGTGATACGAGAAATTCAGGAGGCTATTGCAGTGGCCAACGCAAGCACCATGCACTGAGATCCCTTAGCCATGGTGCAAGGGAGACCATCCAGGAAAAAACGGACAGAATTTCACACTAAAGAAGAGGCCTCCGTTGTTTTTTTTTTCTTCTTTTTTTATTGGTGTAGTTATGAAGCCTTTCAGACTGCTTCTGTTTAAAATGTAAAAGGAAACTTTGCCCCCCGTGCATCTTCATAAACCTGCTGCAGCAGACTCCTCAGCCCATGGGGGTTTTGGGTTTCCTGAGAGCCAGATGTCCTAGAAAGTTGCTGGCTGACTTTTTCTTTTTTGTCTGGGGCCTGGGGAAAGGGCTTGGACTGTTAGGAGAAATGTGGCCCCTTCCCTTCCTCCAGAAAGATGGAATTAATGATGGATGGACCCTCCTGAGAATCTCCCCAGCTGGCTTCCACTCTGACTGGCAGACTTTGCTGACCACAGGGGAGCCACGGTCTTTTCTTTCTTCTTGCTCAGACATAAACTTAGCATCTTAATGGAAGGAAAATGAGGGGAACTTCAATTATGATTTATTAAAGACAATTTCTATTACACTCTCCTTTATGACAAGTGACATTTTAGATGTTAAAGTAAAAACTTTACCATACCTTTTTTTTTTTTTTTTTTTTTTGGCCTAACATTGAGGCCTTAAACCTGAGGCTCCTGTGCCTGATGGAATTCTTGTAACATACACTTGTGTATCATATAAAGATACCACTCTGTTTCTCTTATGTATTCTTAATCTAGTTGTTTATTAAGAATGACAAGCACGTCTTTTCAACATGCTAGTGAACAACGCCTCTTTATTTGGGAGGAGCCTGGCGGGACAGTGGAAGCAAAGCCATGCCCGTTAAATGAACGGGCCAAGGTCCTACGGGAGGGGGCAGCGGTGGGAAACAGCCCAACTCCAGGGCGACACAGCCAGGGCGCGTTGTGCGCATGCATTTCCTCCCGCCAGCTCCGCCCTAGAGACGCACAGGCTCCGCCCATCCGCACTGCGTCCTGACGTCAGCGACGCGCGGGGCGCAGTGACGCTGTCGGCGGGTTTATGTTGGCGCGGCCCAGCCGGCAGAGGCCTCTGCGGCGCGGTCCTAGGAGACACGCGGTTTCACCTCGCGCTAGCTATGGCCGACTACCTGATTAGCGGGGGCACGTCCTATGTGCCAGACGACGGGCTCACGGCACAGCAGCTGTTCAACTGCGGGGACGGCCTCACATACAAGTGCGGGCCTAACGGGTTCACCTGGGCGAGAAAAGGGGCGGCGCGCTGAGCTGGGAGGTCGGGTGGGGTTTCCATTGAGCCCGCTTGGGCTCTGGCGTGGGGGACAGGTTCCAGAAATTCCCCACGCGTCTCTGGGGCTCAGTTTGACAGATCTCAAGTGGGGCGGGATGGTGGAGGCATCTTGGCAGTGCATGGGATTCCAGGCTAGAAACTCCATTCTCTGGGTACATGAAGGAGTTGTCAGGGTGCCAGGGGCGCTGATGACAGGTAAGTGTCAGAAAAAGTCTCCTGTCTCCATCTCCACATTGTGCTCTGTCTTGCCTGTGACACATGGGTTATGTCAGTGCCTTCTCTGCCCAAATGCCTCGTGATATGATGTATGGGGATGATGTCTCAGGCAGCCCTAAGCCTGAGCCGTACTCCCAATTCACTCCCCTCCCCTGTAGTGACTTTCTCATTCTCCCCGGGTACATCGACTTCACTGCAGACCAGGTGGTGAGTATGGCCAGGAATTGGGTCCTGAGCATCAAGGGTGGGTAAGGTGGTACTGTACCCTGCTCTCTTGGCTACCTCACCAGATTGGGCTTGGGGGTGGATTCTCTGGAATCGTCCTACTGGCATGCAGATCATACAGGGCATCTGTTTTGTGGGAGACCTGGCACTACCCAGAGGTATATGGGGTGCTTTCCCACGTTAGCTGGCCTTATCTCCTCAGGACCTGACCTCTGCTCTGACCAAAAAGATCACTCTGAAGACGCCACTGGTTTCCTCACCCATGGACACAGTCACAGAGGCTGGGATGGCCATAGCAATGGCGGTGAGCACCAGTAGACCCATCTCTCTTCCCTAAAGACGTATAATCATGCCTCTCTTTGTCACTTTTTCTCTGTCTTCTGTTTATCCTGCAGCTTACAGGTGGTATTGGCTTCATCCACCACAACTGTACACCTGAATTTCAGGCCAATGAAGTTCGGAAAGTGAAGGTCAGAAGGGCAAGGATTGTGGTCAAGCGCTCCTGGGAATTGCACTGGGGTGGGGTGGGGGGGGAGCAGGGGATTTATTCTCCTAATTTAGGATCCTTTTTTCCCATTTTGGGGTTCAATTCCTGAGAAAAGCCTGAGACCCTGTGTTTTAAGGCAACCGAAGAGGACCAGGTGGACAGTGCCTACAGCCCACCCATGTCTCCCATCCCTGGGTTTGAGGTGTTGGTGTGATTTGGTCCTGTGGCACTGCCAAAGGGGGAAATGGCACAGACCCCAGGCTTCAGACCAGGAGCCTTATGAAAGTGATTCAGAACTGCCCTTTCACTATCCCTTCCAGAAATATGAGCAGGGATTCATCACAGACCCTGTGGTCCTCAGCCCCAAGGATCGAGTGAAGGATGTGTTTGAAGCCAAGGCCCGGCATGGCTTCTGTGGTATCCCCATCACCGACACGGGCCGGATGGGGAGCCGCCTGGTAGGCATCATCTCCTCAAGAGACATTGACTTTCTCAAGGAGGAGGAGCATGACCGGTTTTTGGAAGAGGTAGGTGCCACTGGCAGAGCAAAGCCAAGCTCTGGCAGCCCAGGCTAAAGACAAGGAGGCTCCTCTGCTGTCCAGGAAAGATGAATGCCCAGCCAAGTTTCTGACCCCTTCATGGGGTTCCTCCATCCCTTCCCAACCGGAGCCTCTCTATCTGCCCAAATGTTTGCCAGCATACATGCTGTGTTCTTTGCCACCACTAGGGTAGAGGCAGTGCTCAGGGACCAACTTCAGCCTCCTCTTTCTAATTCTCTTGTCATTGCTGTGTGACCCTTCTTTCTCTACAATGTAGCAGGTTGTTCTATGTACCATGTTGTCCTTTCCACTCAATTCTCATTCTTGCCACTAGATGGCTGCAGAGACTGTTGTGTTCACTTGAGGTGGGTGGTTTGGTTGCAAGTGTGAACATGGGGGTCTTTGGAACCTCACCTCTCAGTTAAGGCAGGGTCTATTGGGAGGCCTAATCTCTGACTGGCCCTTCCTCACAGCTTCCCTCCCTCTTAGATCATGACGAAGAGGGAAGACTTGGTGGTAGCCCCTGCAGGCATCACACTGAAGGAAGCAAATGAAATTCTGCAGCGCAGCAAGAAGGGTGAGTCCTAGAGGGAGGAAGGGTTCTGGAACCAAAGACCAGAGTCCTGATCCATGTCCTGCCCTGCCCCCAGGAAAGCTGCCCATTGTAAATAAAGACGATGAGTTGGTGGCCATCATTGCCCGGACAGACCTGAAGAAAAACCGAGATTATCCACTGGCCTCCAAAGACGCCAAGAAGCAGCTGCTGTGTGGAGCAGCCATTGGCACTCATGAGGATGACAAATATCGGCTGGACTTGCTAGCCCAGGCTGGTGTGGATGTAGTGGTTTTGGTGAGCTGCTGCACGGGCAGGGTGGGGCAGTAGAGGCAGCTGACATATTACATTCTCACTGGGACTTCTTCCCTGTCCCCAGGACTCTTCCCAGGGAAACTCCATCTTCCAGATCAACATGATCAAGTACATCAAAGAAAAATACCCCAGTCTCCAAGTCATTGGAGGCAATGGTGAGGCAAGACTGGGCACTGAAGGATGTGGGGTGAGAAGTGGGGGAGTTAGGCTGCCACCTCCACCTTCACACGAGCCTTTCCCTGTTCCTCATTGCAGTGGTCACAGCTGCACAGGCGAAGAACCTCATTGATGCTGGTGTAGATGCCCTTCGAGTGGGCATGGGCAGTGGTTCCATCTGCATCACCCAGGAAGGTAATAAGGTGCTTTGATAGGGCCCTTAGCCCCCCATGCCCTGGAGCCGAGAGCTCTTATGGGAACTACAATGAGTCCTCCAATAGGGGCAGCCCCAGGGCCAAACAGGCCCCTTGGATGGGTGACATGCTGGAAGCAAGACGTGCTCTCGTCATTCCTCACCTGCCACTCTCCTTGCCTAGCCTGGCCTCCTCGCTCCTGCTCTGCGCCCTCTCTAAACTCTGGTCTGTTTGTTTTATTTAGCGGCTCCCAAGATCCCTCCAGACATAAAGTCCCACAGCCCCAAATGCCCTTCTACTGTCACGGGCTGCTATAGTAAGTCCAGCCCGGCCCACTGGCCCGGCCCAGCTGCCCACTGCCCGGCTGCTTGGTTGACTGTAGCTGTAGCTCCCGGGGTTTGTGGTGCTGATGGGTGGGTAGGGCAAACTGAATGACAGACCATGGTTTGGGGGCTGCTCAAGAACACAGCTCCCTCCTCTTCTTGGGATGCTTATAGGGCAGGACATCCTTCCCTGGGTAGGCCCTGCTCTGCCCACATCTCTTGCAATGGGCACAGCTCAAGGATCAACTCTGGAGCCCCCCCTTTCTTCCACTCAACCACTGCCCTGATCTTGCCTAAGCTGTCCACCATGCAGTGAGGAAGGGGTGGGCCTCTGAGTACTAACTGCACGGTGACCCTACCCCACCTGATACCAGTTGGGCGGGGCTTTCTCGGCTGCTGACTGCATGTGCCTGAGGCTGCCCTGGGCCATGCACACATGCACGTGCACATGCAGGGGTGAGTGGAGGCCGTCACAACTGTTTGTACTGTTCAAGGCAGAATGGGCAGCAGCCATCCCAGACATGACTCTTCCTCAGCCAGGCTGCAGTCCTGGTACAGATGTAGCTGAGAGCTCCTGGGTGCTGAGTTGTGGCCACAGGGCCCCTTGTTTATCTCAACTCCACCCACCCATTTGTTCCTCCATCTCTCAACAGTGCTGGCCTGTGGGCGGCCTCAAGCAACAGCAGTATACAAGGTGTCAGAATACGCGAGGCGCTTTGGTGTTCCTGTCATCGCTGACGGAGGAATCCAAAATGTGGGCCATATCGCCAAAGCCTTAGCCCTTGGAGCCTCCACAGGTGAGGCCCAGCACCCAGGGAGCCTGGTGGGAATCTTTCCCTAGTGCCACTCAGGGTCTTCCCCCACCACTCCATCTGTCCATAGTCATGATGGGCTCCCTCCTCGCTGCTACCACTGAGGCCCCTGGCGAGTACTTCTTCTCTGATGGGATCCGGCTAAAGAAATATCGTGGTATGGGTTCCCTTGACGCCATGGACAAGCATCTCAGCAGCCAGAACCGATATTTCAGGTGGGACAGGAAAGTCAGTTACCCTACACTATCCTTGCACTGACAGCCTCATCTGTGCTATGATCTTGCCCATGTCTCTTGCCTCTTCTTGCAGTGAAGCTGACAAAATCAAAGTGGCCCAGGGGGTGTCTGGGGCTGTGCAGGACAAAGGGTCCATCCACAAATTTGTCCCCTACCTGATCGCTGGCATCCAGCACTCCTGCCAAGACATTGGTGCCAAGAGTTTGACCCAAGTCCGGTAAGCTTGGGGACCTGGGATATAGGTTGAAGGGCTGGTCCAAGGCCAGCTACTCACATCTGACACCTGCTCCTCTTCAGAGCCATGATGTATTCTGGGGAGCTCAAGTTTGAGAAGAGAACATCCTCAGCTCAGGTGGAAGGTGGCGTCCACAGCCTCCATTCGTAAGTGACCAACCCTCTTCCACCCTTCTGTCCTTGGAGTGGAGGTCTCTGCCATGCCTCATTCCTCCTGCCCTCACCTCACAGCTGGTCCTTCTGCCTACAGATATGAGAAACGGCTTTTCTGAAAATGGATACAGCACACCCCCTCGGTTTTTCAATAAAAGTTTGAAAAAAAGTGATGCCTGATTTTTGAGGTCAACAGGCAGGTGGGGCTCCACAACTGCCAACATCACAGATGCACACAAACACAACACCCTTGTTTCCAGGGGAAGCCTCAGGCCCTGAGGTAAGGGTGCTCCATTGACCTGGAAGGGGCAGTAGTTCGAAATTCAAAGAGTCCCTCCTAAGGCAGCTCACAAGCCAGCTCTGACTCCCAAGGGTTTGGTTTCACATTAAGAATCTAAATGAGGCTGATAAGGAGGGGTCACGGAACAGTCCATGGGGCTTTGGATTGGTATCCACAGGGCCTCCTGCTAGTCCAAAGCTTGGCCACTTGGGACCAGGTTGAGACCCACATACATGTTCTCTAACTTGAATCCCTAAAGGACTTTCTGGAGAAAGCACTGAGATCTCCTCAAATCTGCAGTTTGGAAGAGATGCATTACTGCCTCCTGGCCTCTGAGGGGCCAAACAGTCTAGATGCAAAGGTGACCTCTTGGTTTTTTCACAACCCCCAGCAAGAGCCTACTGAGCCAGCAGCCCCTGGCCAGCAACACACCTAGTACAAAACAGGAGAGCGAGATTAAATTATTAATATGCTAGCAAGCAAGGCAAGTGTTACAGTGCCAAAGAGGAGGGGCTGGTGAAAGTGGGGGGAACCCCTGCACTCTGCAAAGGGTGCCAAGGCCCTCCTGGACAGGTTAGTTCCTGGTGGTTCATCCTGCAGCTTGGGCCAGAGATGTGAGTGCTGTCCCTCCAGGTGGGATGAGAGCAGCTCCTGTCACTCGGCCTTCATGACAGAGGAAGTTGAAAGTGGCACAGGCATTGGGCTGCAAAGAGAAAGCCAGCATCAGCGGGGCTGGGGCTGGGGCTAGGCCTGGGCTCCCCTCACCATTCCTAAGTCCCGGGACTTACCGTGTCCTGCACTTCCACAGCGATGCCTCGCTGCCTCATGGCTCGCAGCACTTGAGCCTGCAGCCGCTCAGTCCGGTCTCCAGTGCCCACCACGACAATCTCTAGAAAAGCATGGGTATGGCTAATTTACAGCCAGGTCTGTTGACAGGCTGAGGTAGGGGTGGCTTCCTGGGGCTCAACACCTCAGCCTTCCCCTCCTCCAATACCTATTCGGGGCTCCAGCATCCAGAAGAGAGAGAAGCTTTCTTCGGTGATGTCCTGGTGGGATCCTACCTGTGTGGGGAGGAGGCAGGTTAAACACAAATCCACGCGGCTTTCCCCACGGACCCCTTACCTGCTCACAACGGGGCAATGGGATAGCCCAGTTTGCCAGGGACAGAGTGAGAGGGCAGGCCTGTAACTGGCCCTCAGTTTCCTCATGGCAGGGAAGGGCTCACGTTCCACTGCACCACGGAGTGCGGGAGCAGCGCGCAGGGCCCGAAGACGCGATTTCCGTTGACCGTGAAGCCGCGGCTGTTGTAGCTGTCGATGTACATGGCGTGCGGAGACTCGCGCTGCAGCAGAGAGATGCGCGTCCGTTGATACAGCTCGTCATCCGCCGGTGTGAGCCGATGCCCACGCCGTGGGGCCCTGCGGAGATGTAAGGTTGGGGTCTAGGTGCGGGACCGGAAATGGCTGGCCGTGGGGGGCGAGATGTTCAGGGGCGCTGGGTATGGGCTCACCACAGCAGCTCGGCGGGCGAACAGCGCAATGCAGGTTGCGCTCGGTACAAACGGTGAAGCACGAATGCGGCAGCCATGGCGGACTGGCGCGCGGGGTGGCGGGCGCAGGGTCAGCGGGGTCGTAGCTGAGCCCAGCTCAGCACGGCTGCAGCGCCCTCTGCGTCACGGAGGGCACCGCGCAGCTCGGCCGGCCCAGCGCGGGAGAGCGAAGGAGCTGGCCGATGCCATCTGTTCAAGAAGGGCGCGTCCCCCAGCGTCGCTCCGGTGTCTGCACCTGCTACCCGCCCCGCCCTGGGCCCCCGCAGACAGTCCTGGGGCAACCGGACACCTGGTGGCGTGGCCTGACCCCCGGCTTTCAGCCATTACGCAAGGCCCCTGGGGCCTGGGGAGGGGCGGCCGCGCACCTGGTCGAGTCCTGCACACCTGGCTACGGCGTGGTGCCAGCCTCCAAACCCCTAATCCCAAACTTTCGGGCGCCAAGTTCCGAAGGCGGGGCGCACGGCTCAAGTTTCCCTCGCTGAGCCCCGAATTACGCCCCTCTCTAACCGTCACCCGCGCGACCGTTGGCGTCGCCGCCGCGCGTCGCGCGGGGCGTAGCCGCGCGTGGATTGGCTTCTCGGGAGCGCGAGGGGGCGTGACTGGGTGTTTTCGCCTTAAAATGGTTCCAAGTCAGCGGCCAGAGCAAGCGGAAGAGGACACCGTGGTGGGGCAGTTGTAACCGTTCTGGTGTCACCGACCGGGCCGAAGCGGACCAGACATTGAACTAGACAACGGCTGGAGCATCGCCCTGTCCTCGCTCACTCTGCTCGCATCCCGAAAATCCCCCGCCCTCCGTCTTGAGCCAAATCTCGGGGGCCTACTGGCTCCAGAGTTGCTGGCGCCCGCACGGGGTTCCGGCATCTCCGCGTGCCCACCGTGTTGTGGCCTCAAGGGAACGTTGTTGCAGCGTCTGCTGTCCGCGGGGCGGGACGGGGCGGGGGGCTGGGAGGCTCGGCACAGCGGAGGACGGTCGCAATGGATTTCCGGGGGTCCCGTCGACCCCGTTTGGGCCCGTTGGGTCCCTAGCGCTCCAGAGGCTGGCAGCGTCACCGGACAAAGGGCCCCGGGTGGGGGTTGTCCCCGAGGCGGGCGCGCGGGTTTACTTCCTCTCCGGTCCCCATGGGCGCGCTTCCCTCTTGGCTGATCCCAAAGCCTGCCCTGCCACCGTCGCCGCACCAGTGGCTCTGACTGCATGGAACCAACAGGACTAATGCTACCCGGCGGATTTAATCCGGATCGGGACCCGGTCCCAGGGGAGGCCTCCACCACCCCTCCTATTGTTTGGGGGCCCAGGTGAGCGGCTCGTTCCCACTAGACTAGGTTTCACCGCCTACTCCTGGGTGCGCCACCTGGGATTGGGAATGCGGGCTTCAGATCTGGCCCCAAGGCGAAGGACCCCCTTCTCCTCCCCTACCCCCGCCCCCAACGGCTGGACAGCGGGCAACGGAATCCCAAAAGCAGCTGTTGTCTCCAGAGCATTCCAGCTGCGCTTGGATTTCGTTCCCTGCTCTTCTGCCTGAGCAGCGTCTTAGTCCAGACGGGATGGGCTAGCCCCTGACCCCCAGACATACTAATGGGTTGCTCTGGGCTCAGCCCCTCTCAGGTGCGCCCTCAGACTGGAAATAACGGGCGTAGACGTCGGAGAGCCGGGACAGTGGCCGTCTCTGGAACTCCGGGTAACATTGGTGAAGGAGGGCAGCCCCGGGGCCTCCAGATAGCGCTGCAATGGCGGTGAGTCCCACAGGGCCGCCCCAGCCCGCAGTTCGCTAAAGATAGCCCTCCACTTCCTGGGGAAAAACCACCCCAACCGTCTTCGTAGCTGAAGTCCTCAGCCTCGGCCTCCGGTCCCCAATTCTGTTAACAGCTGTCCCCGGGTCGTGCGCCTGCGGCATGGAAAGCGCTTTGGAATGACACGATCACTCCCGTTGAGTGGGCACACAAGAAGCCATCGGGAATATCGTGTCCGCCCAGTGCTCTTTCGGCACCTCCCAGCAGGACCTTGAGGCCCTGACCCAGAAAGGGGCCTTGCCAAATTTTTCCTGCCCCTAGGATCCCCTACTTTCTGAGTTCTGGGCATTCTCACTGCTCCAGGGCAGAGATCGCGGGTTTCCCAACACTGTGTTGTATCAGGTTCAATTTCCATTAAAAAAAAAAAAAAAAAAAGAGGAAAAGGGGATTTAAGTTATGTTGAAGTAAAAACATTCGGAAGCCCTCGTGGGACAGAGGAAAGAGCTTTCTTGATAGTAGAGGAGTGGGATGTTTCAACTGAGAGCTGTCCTTTAGCTAGGTCTTCTCATGGTCACATTGTTTAGTTGGCCCACAATGGCTCATTATTGCCTAAATCAGGAAGCAGGAGGATCCTTGTTAAAGTCCACCAGGTTAAAGAAGAAACATTAAAAGCTAGCAATTCTGGAAACCATCAAGCTGGTTCCTCAAGAATCAGGAGGAGAAAACTGGCAATTCTGTTAGAGTGAACATTTATCGGGAATAAAGACAACGCATGTCTCAAAGGAAAAATGCTTGCAAATAACCTGAAACTGCAGACCACATCTTTTTAAAGTGAGACTTTTTTTTAAGTAGGCCGTAAAAGTAGTGGCTTTAATATTAGCTGCCCTATTCTAGTGACAATTCATTTGGCGCTTTTGTTTTTGGTGGCGAAGATTGGCCCTGAGCTAACAGCTGTTGCCAATCTTCCTCTTTTTTCCTCCCCAAAGCCCCAGTACATAGTTGTATATCCTAGTTGTAGGTCGTTTTAGTTCCTCTGTGTAGGATTCCGCCACAGCATGGCTTGACAAGCGGCATGTATGCTGTGCCCAGGATCCAAACAGGTGAACCCAGGACCGCAGAAGCAGAGCCCGCGAACTTAACCACTCGGTCATCCCGCCGGCCCCTCATTTGGAACTTTTGACGTTTTGATCACATGTAAAATGGGGGAAATGAGACGTTATCATATATATGGAAACGTAGGACGTCAATGAGAGAAAGAGCCCTGTCTGAGCCTCTACAGGGTCGCCAGGATTCTTTCTCTGATTGCTGATGTGGGTGACGGCGAAAGAACCCTAGGCCCAGAGCGGACCCCGAGATTTCGGGGCAGGGGAGGTGGGTCACGTGAAGGAAGCTCTGGGACTGCAAGTCCAAAGGGGCCGCCATGGTTCTCTCCGGCGCACCTGTCCACTCAGGGACCACAGCCAGATCCCCTTCCCGGCCAATCGGTCGTCCCGGAAGTCCGACCTCCCGACATTTTGCTTCCGGTTCCGCTCGCGCCTTCCGGTCGCCATGGCGACGAGCCGCCTTGGGGTCGGGGAGACTCTGGGGGCCCTCAACGCCGCCCTGGGGCCGGGAGGCCCTGTATGGTTGAAGGAGACGCGCGCCCGCCACCTCCGTGCCCGAGATTTCCTGGCGCCGCGGCGCGCGCTACAGGCTCGCTTCGGGGATGGACAGGTGGGCCCTACTGAGGCGGGGACGTGCGGCCAGGGGTAGCTGGGAGCGCCGCGGCCCGCTCACCCTCCTGTCCTCCTGCAGGTGCCCGAGCGTGTGGTCCATGCGGTGGCCGGCCTACAGGGCCCCGGTGTGGCCCCAGTGCTGCGCTGCGCGCCAACCCCCGCGGGTCTGGCCCTCCAGCTGCAGCGGTCCGCTGTCTTCGAGCGCGTCCTCGGCGCCGTGGCCGCCTACGCCGCGCCCGCTGTGTCCGCCTCACCGGGCCCGCGCGTCATCCTGCACTGCCCGGCGCTGCGCGGCGCGCCCTGTGCACTCCGCTTGAGCCAGCTGCGCGCCGTGCTCGTGGCCGATCACCTGTCTCGAGCTCTGCACACTCACGGGTGAGCGGAGGCGCCGGGCCAGAAAGGAGAAGGCCGACCGTCCTGGGCTTACAGCCGCGCGGCCCCTGGGGACTGGCCGCTGCGGGTGGAAAGTAGAGGTGAGCCTGACCAGGCGCTCAGGCTGAGGCAGCCGCCCTCGTTTCGCAGGGTGAGTGTGCGTCTAGTGCCAGCCGTGCGGGACCCGCATATGCTGACCTTCCTGCAGCAACTGCGAGTGGACTGGTCCGCTGCCTCGGAGACAGCTGCGACCGAAGCCCTGAGGAGCAGCGCATTTGCTAAGCTTACCCCTGCCAATGACAGGGGAGCCCTGCCCCTTGGCGTCCTGGGCAGAGTGTGCCTGAAGGAGCTGGTGGAAGAACGGGGACGCACAGCTGGCTATGACCCCAATCTGGACAACTGTCTGGGTAGGACCTGGAGCCTAGCAGGGCCACAAGGCGGGGACCCCTGGACTCCCGGCTAGCGCCTGTGTTCTCTCCTTGCAGTGACTGAGGATCTGCTCTCCGTGCTGGCCGAGCTGCAGGAGGCTGTGCAGCACGCGCCTGAGGACAGCTCCCTAGGCCTGGTTAGTGATCAGTTCCCCCACCCTGCAGGCTTCTGGCAAAGGTGGTGTCCTGTGTCCCCGCAGTGACTGTCCCCCTACCCCATAGGCTGCAGCTCCAGATGCTCATGCAGATAGCTGCATGGTTGTACATGTGGTGAGCTGTGAGGAGGAGTTCCAGCAACAAAAATTGGACCTGCTTTGGTGGAAGTTGGATGACCAGGCTCCTCTCAGACAGGTAGGTTAGTGAGGGTGGAGCTCCCCCTCACCAACCTCAGAGGGCCCTTGGAAACCCACCAAGGGGCCTGTTAGCTGATGGGTCCAGAAGGTGACACTTGATCTTGAGGGAGATGTTAGGCTTGGTGAGTGGGCATGTGCAGCAGGTGCAGAGGCCTGGAAGAAGGTGGGGTCTGGAGGGAGGCACATCTCAGAGAAGACTGAAGAATAGGTTGAGGAGGCTGGACTGCATTCTGAAGGGCTGAGCTTAAGGGAGGCACTAAGCCTGGTTAAAAGCTGGGGGAGTCCAGGCACTAGATTTAGGTTCCTTGAGGGATTCATTGCCAGAGGGTATCGCTAACTGGCTGAGGCCCTGCTATCTTCCTGACAGAAGCACCTGGTCTGTGGCCCAGTGAAAGTAGCTGGTGCACCCGACACCCTGACTGCCCCCGAGTACTACGAGTGAGTGAGGCTGGAACGCCACTGAACCAGGGTAGTTGAGGAGGGGGGGACTCTGCCCACTGGCCCTCCTCTCATTCTTTTCAAAATGCAGGCTCCGGCATGCCCAGGTGTGCAAGGCCTCAGCACTGAAGCATGGCAGGGACCTGGCACAAGGTGCGCCTGGGAGGCCCTGGCTGTGCTTTGGGATAGGGGCAGGTCATTTGCACCCCTGCCCCTTGTTCCCTGTCTGCAGAGACTGACTGACCTATATTCCCTCAGACCCAGCCTGGACAGAAACCTTCGGAGTTCTTGCTGTGGCAAGCATTAAGTTTGAGATGCTCAGCACAGCCCCACAGAGTCAGGTGAGCCTTGGTGCCCCACAGGACCAGGGCTGGGGAGACAGGGTGTGTGGTGGCTGCCCTCCCTCTCTTCAGCTGTTCCCCTATTCCTCAGCTCCTCCTGGCTCTGGCCGACAGCAGCATTTCCACAAAGGGCACCAAGAGTGGCACCTTTGTCATGTATAATTGTGCTCGTCTTGCCACACTCTTTGAGGGTTACAAGCGCAACATGGAACAAGGTCTGTACCCCATTTTTCCAGCTGTGAGCAGTCTGGATTTCTCACTGCTACAGGATGAGGTGAGTGCTCCTCCTGGGTAGCTGGCACATTCAGGAGGCTTGGACTTTCCCTCCCATCACCCTTCTCCCCCACAGGGTGAGTGGTTGCTGCTCTTCAACAGTGTCCTCCCCTTCCCAGACCTGCTGAGCCAGACAGCAGCCCTGGCCTGCACAGCCCCGGGGCTCCACATCACTGCACGCACAGAGATGGTGAGGCAGAGAAGACTAGGACAGGCACTGCACACTCTATTCTTTATTCTCATCTGGGGCACAAGGGCAAAGAGATAGGCCAGTGACTCAGTCTCTGTCTCTAGGTCTGCAAGTTCCTGGTGCAGCTCAGCATGGATTTCAGCTCATACTATAACCGTGTACACATCCTAGGGGTAAGTGCACAGCAAAAGGGGTAAAGGGGTGTGCAGGGGAAGCACAGGATGAGACCAGCAGGCCTGTTCTCTCCTCCAGGAGCCTCGACCACACCTGTTTGATCAAATGTTTGCCCGTCTGCAGCTTCTGCGAGCCGTGCGTAAAGTGCTCCACACTGGCCTGGCCATGCTGGGTCTCCCTCCACTGAGCCACATCTAACGCCACAGAGGCCCCAATATCTGGGAATGTTCACAAAGTCATCAACTAGAAAAAAAATTTTTAAAAAAGAACAGGAAAAACCTACAGATTTTGTTAGAGACCTAGAGCCAAAATAAACTTTTGTTACAAAGCTTTGTCTTGTTGGGGGGACATAATTTTGGTCTGCCCAGGCAGCACTCTACTCACCTCCAGTGCCTGCTATGAAGTCAGGAACCCGCGGCTGCCTCCTCCTCCACTCAAGGCACACTAGGCATGGGCACAGACAGTCACTCCTGCTCCACTCTGTCTGTGAGCAGGCCCCATGCCCAGCACGCCGGCCGCCGCGGGACACCTCAGTCATACCAGTTGTAAACCTCAAGCCCCTGGCCCCCAAGAGCACAGCGGTGGCCAAACTCAGGGCTCACAGGCCAACAGTCCATGTCAGCCACGTCTGGTACATGGTACACTGTACTGTTCATGAAGGTGGGCTCACCATGCCCCAGACGCCAGAAGGTCAGCCGTTGGTCGATGGAGGCTGAGACCATGAGACTTGGGCTTAAGATCTTAAGGCCCGTCACGTGGGCAGCGTGTGCACAAGGGACAGAGTATTCCTCTAGCACATGCAGCTGGGGCACCAGCTCAGCACCCCCCACAGCCTCTTCCAGCTCTGGCACCTCCACAGCAAGCACAAAGACATGGAGGGAGCCATCTTCACTGCCACTGGCCACAAGATGGCCCTCACGTGTGGGCAAGGTGTGCAAGCTGTTGACACCACAGCTGTGAGCCTGGAGGGTCAGGCAGGGGGTGCCCAGCCCTGGGGAAAGAAGATGGTTGTCAGCACCCAGCCTGCCATGTGGGTGAATGCAAAGTGGAAGGTGGGGAGGGACAGCCACGGTAGCATACTAGCTACTCACGGTAGGGAAGCCCGGGGTCCGTTGGAGGCTCCAGGGCAGTGGAGCCATGGTCCAGCACGGTGGTGAGATCCCAGAAGGCCAGGCTTCCATCGGTGGCTGCACTGCAGAGGAACAGCCTCCTGGGAGCCAGGAAAGGGCAGCTGGGTCAGTGAGGGAGATGGAAAGCAACAGAAGCCTCCACCCAAGCCATGAAGGACCATCATGCAGCCCCTCTCACCGCCGCTGGTTGGGTGCCTCATGTATAAAGGAGTGGACCTTCAGGACACACCGCTTGTGGTGGAAGGTTTCAGCTAGGAGCTGCAGCCGCCGCCCAGAGTCCTGCAAAAGAAAGAGCCTGGGGGGCGGAGGGTGGCCCAGCTCAGAAATCATTCTGAACAACTTTACATCCTTTGTCTCCTTGCCCCCTGGACCCTATGCTCTCACCTCACTGCCCCGTCACTACAGGCTGCAGCTACAAGGGGACCAAGGCCAGGCTGGTCAAGCTCACACACAGCTAGAGACATATACCTGCAGAGACAACACACAGCCATCAGGCAGAGCCTGCGAGCAGCTACACAGGGCTTGCCCTACATGACACCACCCCATGCTCCTGCCTGGCAGTGCACATCACCTGGTCTCTGGGTCCACCTTGACCATCCGGTGCCGATTGCGCTGACGGTCCCAGTACTCATCTAGCCGGTGGGACGAAAGATGCATGACATGGCAGGCGAGGCGGCTTGGGGTGCTAGGGTCTGGGGTGACCATGATGCTGAAGCAGTGTATCTCAGCCCGGCCCCCCGCGGATACCACATAGGCGGTCAGGCCTGGCCGAGGATCCTGAGGGCCACCTGGGGTGCCAATGCCCCACACAGCCACTGCACGCACCGAGGAGATATGGTTACAAACAGCTGTAAGCGCATGGGCTGAGCCTGTGGCTGTGGGGAATGCCAGGACACAGACAGTAGTGTCCTCACTGCATGTGATCACGATGTCAATCAGGCCGGACCCCTCACTGCTGGGATCAAGGTGGTCAGGCTGCATGAAGTTGGGCACCCCAAATTCAGGCCCCAGGGTGATGGTGCCCACACGCTTTACACAAGTGATCTCACGGCCATGCAGGCTCTCCCGGAGAATCACGTGTGGCCGGGTGCAGCCACCCAGAGCCCGGTACAGCATGACATCCCCATCCTTGAGGTAAGCGAAGGCCATAGCCGCCTCGGTATCAGAGAAGGCCCAGGAGCGATGCCCTCCACCACAGTTGATGATGTGCAGCTTCTCGTGCGACCGGGGGCTCCACACCACAAACTCATTGGCGTGAAAACCCAGGATGACCATGCTCCCATCAGCCACCATGCGGAGCCCAGCCAACCAGTTCATGCCTCGACAGGACTTCTGCCTTAGGACTGGCTGGAGTTGGCCGCCTCGCACAAAGAGCTGGTAGTAGGCGCCGTCGCGCCCTGTGGTGTACACATAGCCTCCATGGCAGGTGACTGAAGTCACACCCTGCTTCCCATGCAGAGAAGGGAGGGTGGACACAGGGCCCCACTCGGCCAAGGCATTCTCACCCCCACCACTGCCACTACCCGCTCCAAGTGCTCCAGTACCAGCCCCAGCCTTGCCTCCAACCCCAAGATCCTTGAGCAGACCTGGTCTGGAGGGGAACAGCAACACTGAGCCCCGGCGGTCCCCGCACACCAGGAAGTCACCTGGGGGTAGGAAGGCACTGCATGTGTGCCATCTCTGCTTGCTTGGAGGTAGCAGGTACCGGCAACGTTCCTTGACAAAGATGGCCTTGCCAGAGGGCGCAGCTGAGATCTCTAGGCAAGCCACCACGCCGCCAGGGCCTGATGCCAGCAACAGGAGCTCCTCATAGCCACGCAGGGCCCAGCTCAGGCTGTACACCTTCCCATGGAACAGGGTCAGGTCCACAGCTGCAGTTGGAGTGTTGATGGGGACAACCTTGAGACGACCCTCCCCATTGGCCATGGAACACAGTCCGAAGCCCTCAGGACCAGGGGCTGCCTCCAGGAGGCAGTAAGACTGGAAGCGCTTGTCCTCCAGCAGCTGCTCCCAGCACTTGACCTCAAGGTCATAGAGGTACAGGGCCCCTGCATCAGTCACTGCCAGTAGTCGCCATGAGCCAGCCAGCGTCACAGCCTTGAGGGCACCTGGCCTGCTACGGGACTTGAAGCAGAGAGCTGAGACTCCTGAACCTGGGTACCCACGCCCTACCAGGTGCCATAGCCGGATGCCTGAGTCGTCGCCTCCAGTGATCACCCAGGCCTGCCTCTCATGAGCAGCTATGGCCCGGATCCCACGGCCCTGGTGGCCCCGAAAGGCCTGGAGGATCTCACCTTCATGGCTCCATACCAAGCAGACACAGTCCTCTCCTGCACTGATAAGGTAATCCTCTAGGAGCTTGACCTGCCATACACGTGCACTGTGCCCAAAGCAGTGCCCAATATTTTGTACCCGACCCCCAGGCACCCGCAGGTCACCCACCTTCCAGATGCGAACACTTCGGTCTTCTGAAGCCGTGGCCAGTAAGCCCTTGCTTTCCAGGTACGACATGCTGAAGATGACACCCACATGCCCACTGACCCGTCGGTCAGGGGCCACGGGCTTATTGTCTATTAAGGCAGCTGCTGGGTACCAGACCAGGAGCTGATTGGAAATGGCACCCGCCACTATGGTCAGCTCCTTCCAGGTGTCTCCAATCAAACAGGCTGAGGAGAGAGTGCACCTGTCCGTGCAGGGCACCTCCTGCAGGATGCAGCCTACCACGGGGTCATACAGCACCACTGAATTATGGCCCAGGGCCAAGGCCATGTTCCCCTCAAGCCAACGTGCATCCCAAATCCAGTCAGACATGTTCCACAGGCCAGAGCGCCAGAGTTCCCGGAAGCAGCCCTGTCCCCAGCTAACTTTCACAACCCGGAGTCCCTTGCTCCCAAACACAGCCACCATGGCCTCCGAGTCAAGGTCTCCGTTGGGTTCTGGTCGTACCCGGAACCCATGGATAAGATAGTGGCCAAGCAGGTTCTGCACTCGTTTCATCATCCGCAGATGTCCACCAAAATCCAAGGTGTACACCAGGACATCCGGCCCCTCACCTAGACAGAGGCAAAGAGCCACATCAGAACCCCTCACCCAACTCTGATGGAGCCATGAAGAAGAGACATGGGGCAGGGAAAATTCTCAGCATGTAGCCCATGAATGTATTAGGATACACAATCCTGCAGGCTTGAACCTTAGAAAGTCCTTGGTGTCAGCTTCAGCTGGACTTTCAGTACTGACTTTCTGATCCCCTCATCAGTCACTCCTGACATTCAGTTCAACCACAAATTCCTCAAACTCACAGTCTCCTCTGCACCCCACATAACTTCTCATGCCTCAGACAGCAACCCTCTCAGCTATACTCCCCAAATCCTCAGCCTCATCTACTTCTACTTGCATCCTTCCCACTCCGCTCTCCCCCAGGGGAAAGGCTGTCCCGCTAAAGCATTCCTTCCACCTTGGGGCGATGGCAGAGCTCCTCCTGATTTCTAGGAGCTTCTTCCCTGTTATCTCAGAAGATGTGAGCATGTTCAATATTGATGGGGAGAACTGGGAGAGCTGGCCCACACTTTGGCAGCAGAGGCTACTGTAACCCTCAGCTTCCACCTGGCTGCCCTTCAGGCAACTCCCACTCTACTAGCTCACCCTCAAGTTTTCTCAATGCTCCTCATCCAATGACCATTACCACCCTCTGCCCACCGCCTAGCCCCAAACTGGGAAGCCCACAGCTTACTCCTTTTAACTTCCCACATTTTCTCTGGCTCCAAATTCTGTGGATTTCATTTTCTAGAGAATTTGTAAATCCTCCCCACCAGTTACTTTGATCCAGGACATCACCTCTTAACCTGAGATGACAATAACAGTCCCTCATGCCGTTCCTAGCCTGCAATCTCAATCTTTCAACATTCAGTAAACATTTATTAAGCATCGATTATAAACTAGACAATGCACTATATGCTGGAGTAGTGGGTAAGAAAATCACAGACCCTCCTGGATTAGGCTGACACTAAACAATATCACACAAGTAAATTACATTATTATAATTTTGGTAAGTTCTGGGAAAGAATTATATAGATTGCTTTAAGAATATAATAGGGGTAGGGGCTGGCCTGGTGGTGCAGCGGTTAAGTGTGCAGATTCCACTTTGGCAGCCCGGGGTTCGCCAGTTTGGATCCCGGGTGCAGACATGGCACCGCTTGGTATGCCATGCTGTGGTAGGCGTCCCACATATAAAGTAGAGGAAGATGGGCACAGATGTCAGCTCAGGGCCAATCTTCCTCAGCAAAAAGAGGAGGATTGGCAGCCGATGTTACCTCAGGGCTAATCTTCCTCAAAAAAAAAAAGGAATACAATAGGGGAGCTGGCCCCGTGGCTGTGGTTAATTTCACGTGCTCCACTTCAGCGGCCCAGGGTTTCGCTGGTTCAGATCCTGGGCATGGACACGGCACTGCTCACCAGGCCACGCTGAGGCGGTGTCCCACGTGCCACAACTAGAAGGACCCACAACTAAAATGTACAACTATGTGCTGGGAGGATTTGGGAAGAAAAAAAGCAGAAAAAAACCCCGAAAGAATATAATAGGAAAGTCTACTCCAATGGTTGTCAACAGGGTGGCAATTTTCCCCCCAGAAGTCATTTGGCAATGTCTAGAGACACTGTGGATGCAAGGGATGCTGCTAAACACTCTACAGTGCACAAACAAACCCTTACACAAGGAATGGTCTGATCTGAAATGTCAACAGTGCCAAGACTGAGAAATGCTGGTCTAATCTAACCAGACCGGATTAGTGTCAGGGGAGGCTACCTTGAGGACATAACATTTAGGCTGAGGGATCAAGGATGAGAGCAGCGGCTAGCCAAAGAAAGAGCAGGCAGGGGAGAGAGGAGGTGAAACTATCTTGGCAAAGGAAACAGCAAGTTTGACGGCCCTGAGGTAGGCAAGAGGTTTGGGTAGTGTGGGTGGAATAGGAGATGAAGGGCTCAAGGATGAGCTAGAGAGAATGCTACTGAGGAGGTCAGGGAGACATAGTTGCGTGGCCTCAAATAATGGCAATAAAGGTAGAGAAATAGACAGATGCCACATGTAAGAAGTCAAAATCAACCAGACTGACTTGGGGAGTGAGGTAGACTCTTGGGCTTGGGCACCTGAGTGGCTGGTGTTCCCCCTGCTGAACTGGAGTACCTAGCAGGCGTATTTCAGTTTGTAGGCACCTGCGTGCTTGGGCCTGGAACTCAAAAGAGAACAGAGCTGAGAATTCGGATTATAGGTGCACATGGATGGAATATGAAAATTGTAGCAACATAAAAGTCACTTTGGAAGTCACAGGAATAGATGAATTCACTTGAAGAGCTTTCTAACCTGCATTTCCCAAGTCATTCACCTGCTTAAAACACTTCACTGGGGCCTCCTCACTGCCCTTAAGAATAAAGTCAGATCTAAGCCTAAAACCATCTGGCCTCTGCTCATTTCTCCAGCCTCTTCTCCTTCCAGACCCTACCTCTGCTCCAGCCTCAAAAGAATTCCCTCTTTCCCCCAAAGTGACAAATTCACTCAGTCTCAAGGCCTTTGACATTCTTACCCTCTGCCAGGAACTCGCCCCTTTTTTCTCCTAGTTCACTCTTGTGGTTCTTCAGGTTTCTGCCTAGCTATCCCCTCCTCCAGGAGCCTAAGGAGTTTAGCTTATAGTAGGTCCCCACTCCCCACATCCCAGAGTCCCTACACCAGATCAAAATTGGCCCATGCCTCCCCACCTCCACCCCCACTACACACACATCCGCCCGTTAGGATTGGTAGCAGCTCACTCAAGGCTTGACAGCCAATGCCCTGCCTCGGAACCCTTCCTTATAAAACTCAGCAGCACCATCACTAGTCACTAGTAGCTTCCAGTCAGGCTTCACTGCCCCCCAGGTCTCTGCTGCCTCAGGTCCCAGGGCTTCGCTTCTCGACTCGGCCTCCTCGGAGGGGCATCGACATCGGATTTCCTGGACCCCAACCATCTCAGGAGGGGCCTCAGCCTCTGCCTCCTCGAGCACTGGCCTACTCAGAAAGATCTCATCCTCGGCTTCCCGCTACCCCATCCTCGTCTGTGGACTTTCATCCTCACCTTCCAGGGAAGAGCCTCACCAGCCCCAGAAGCATCACTCCTGCCTTTCCCAGCCGGCCCTCCCCAGAAAGGCCACACCCTGGACCCGCCCACTCGGGGGTGGGGGGAGGGAGCTTCGTCCCCGACCTCCCCGTCCCCGTATCCTCCGCAAGGCCAAAACCCAACCCACTTCACCGAAGGGGCCGCACACCTCCCTCCTTCCCCTTCTCCCGCCTCCGAAACCGCCGTATTTTCCCCGCACCTTTCCGCGCCCCCACCCGCTCTTTCCACATCAGCTGCAGTTTATGAAGGGCCGCGGCAGCCACATCAGTTTTTTGTCTCCCGGGCTCCTCCAGCCGGGCCTCATTCCCGCCGCCTCCCGGGCTCCCGCCCACCTCCGGCCGGGCCTCAGCCCGCCGCCCGCCCTCCTCCTCGGGGCATCCCTTTGTTCTTACGGCCCCGCCCCAGGCGAGCGCTCAGTTTCTTCTCTGCTAGCGCGCGCCTCAACCCAAACCTCACCCGCCAACAGCCGGTCCCCCACGCACTCCAGACCCGTGACCGGGAGGAGTATGAGCTCCGAGGTTGCCCGCGGCCAAACGTAATCCTCGTGAGCGTCCATGTCGATCCTCGAGCCGCTGCAGCTGCTAGAGCCAAGAGGTGAGCAGAGCTCTCGCGAGACAAGCCTTCCTTGCGCGCCCCGCCGCCGAGCTACAGCGCCCTTAGCAACAGGTAGCAGAACCCAGGGTCGCCCACTGCTGATGTCCAATGACGACCCTTCGCCCCGCGCAGTCCAGCCCGTGATTGGCGAGGCCGCCATCGCCCCTCCCCCTCACGTGACTCTCGCAGCCTGCTCCTGGCGGCGGCCCGCTCTGCCTGGCCCAGTTTATCTCCCGCCAACCTGGAGCTTTCCGGTCCAGCGGCTCAAAGCCGTGTAGTTTTATTTGATGGGGCAGCATGGGTATCTTTACACATTAAATAACATGAATATATGAACTGCGCCCTAATCGCGGCTGGAGACGGGGATGGGGCAAAACATCGGCCAGGCCTTTGGCCTGCAGCTGGACAAGGGGGACGGTAGGGCCCCCGACCTTGGGCAGCGGGCAATCTGCAGCTGGAGGTCGGGGCCGACACTCCCCTCAGAGCTCGACGCGCGCGTCGCGGTAGGCCCGGTCCAGGGCCCATTCCGGTTGTGAGTCGGTGCCACCTTCGCGGGCCAGGCGCGCCATCTCCTGCTGGAACAGCGCCTGCCGCGCCCTGCTGGGGTCCACATTGATCCAGTTGTTGGCGATCCACTTAGTGCCGCGCGTGACCAGGCAGCCACCGTGCAGCGAGTAGTCATCCACGTCGCCCACCCAACCTAGGAGAAGAGGATGATGTGAACAAGGGAGAGGACTGGAGGGAGTCTAGGCTGGGCTTGGCTTCATACAGCCCAAGGGCATGGCAAGGGTGGACCTAGCTGTGCGCTCCTGCAGCGGCAAACATCTGGCCCCAAGGCCTCCTTGGGGGCTCAGCATCTCTCCCCAACTAATGCCTTGTCAGCACCACTGACCCTCAAACCAGCTTGCTGCCAGGCCTGTCTATAGCCCTTCCCAGCCTGGATTGGTGAGGGACATGTGTCCCCAGCCCCAGTGAGCTGGAAGGCTTGGGGATCAGGGAATCACAGGGGTTAAGATAACCTAGGAGGCTGCACAAGTGCAGGCCTTGGAAACCACTGAGAATGGTTTCTGGGAGGCACTAGGAGCAGAAAACCATTTGCAGGGCAGCCAGAAACAGCCCACTAGGGTGGCAATCGGTGCTGGGTAAAGAGAACCTTCCCTCAAAGCACCCCTGGCCTGGCCCAAGGCACTCACCTTGCCCATCAGGCAGGTAATTGTACCAGAAGACTGCTGTGCCCTGCCGAGGCTTGACACGCAGGTTTCCCTTGTCACAGTGCCTCCGAGTGTCACGGAGGTCAACGTCATCCTGAATCAGACTCTGTGGACAGCAGGGTGGTGGGGTTTTCAAGCTGCCCCCACTGTGTGGCCAGGAGCCAAGGCCAGGCAGCCAAAGGTAGCCAGAGGGAAACCAGTCAGAGGTACCCAGGGGTCCACTTGGGCTCTCATCCCAGGTCTGGAGGGGTATGTACTACGTTTGCCCAAGGCCCTGCCATCCCACCAGAGTAACAGACCGATTGGCCCTTACCATTTCATCGTAGGTTCTGTTGTCTGCTACAGGAAAGACAGTCTCTCCCCCACCAGTGACGTTGTTCAAATAAAACAGCACTGTCATATAGCTGTAAGGCAGGAGGGCGATTGAGCAGGTCCCCAGCTGTGGTCACCCAGGGGGCTTATCTGTGGGCAGGATAAGCTGCCCAGGTTTCCAAGGGCCAGAGGGGCAGGCCAGGATCCGTGACTACAGGGCAGGTCAGTGCCAAGGTGTCCCTAGTGCATTCTTCTTCCCACAAACCCAGTCTCTTTTTGTGTCACAGTGTTTTTTGTGGCCAAAGTCACAGGTGCACTTAGTTAAATTACAAGGCCCTGACCAAAAGCCAGCTGGGAAAGTAGGCTAACAGAAGCAGCAAGATCATGCAGAAGGGCTGGTTGCGCCTAGAAGGGGCCGAGCCAGAGCAGCTACGTGAAGAAGAGAGACCTGCCTCTGTGCCTTGGCAGGGGAGGCAGACACAGCTTCAAAGGCAGAAGCTGACGCATCCAGCAGTGGAGGCAGAATCAACATCCAGGGGAGGGGGCAGAAAGAGCTGGGGGTCCAGCCTTGCCCCTTGTTTCAGTGTCTGTGGGTACCTCAGTCTGGCCACTGAGACAAGATGGCCATCCCTTTCCTGCCACTTGGTAAACAATCTTGGAGAGAGTAATAGGGGTATCCTTGACCAGGATGACCCGATGCTCTCCTGGCCCCATGCCAAGGGGCATACCCACAGGGCAGGACTGTGCTTGTGTCAAAGTGGTGCTTGGTCTGGGAGTTGAAGGCAGCCCCCAGGTGACAGGTACTTGCCGGCAGGAGGTTTCGAAGGGTACAGACTCGTTGGCTACCAGCTTGGTATGGGAGCAGACAGTCTCTGGGTACACGGGTCCGCTGTCCACATGGGCATGGTAGTGGCCTCCCTCGCCATACCGCACAACCTGCAGTGGCTCGCTGAGCTCCACGATCTCAGGTGACAGGCGGGTGAGGCGTAGCACCCTGGTAAGCAGTGGGCATTCGGCTGGGCAGCCCCATACAAGGTGGCACCCTGAAGGAGCTGGCCAAGGTGGACCCTGGGCTTGCCACAAGCTCCACCCTTGCCCACCTCCCTTGGAAGCCCCTCAAGTCCCCCCAGCCTGGCCGGTAGAAGCAGGGAGGGGCTAGTCATGATGAGCCTTCTCCCTGGATGCCAGAGACACCCACTGGGCCAGAAAGATGAGATTTCCACTAAGCTGGGGGTGGCACTCCCCCTAGGAAGGAGGCTGTTTATCTCAAACCCCTGGCTACTCAGGGGCAGGGGATCCTGTGGACAGAGATAAGGGCTCATTTCTCTAGCAGAAAACAAACATTCCATCTGTTTCTAATCCCAAATGTATACTGTTTGCCGACAATTAGGGCTAATTTGCCTTTGTTAATTGCCTATCGTTCAGTGCATCCCAATCCTGGTCTAACAGGTGGAACTTAATCTTGACTTGGCTAATCAGTTCTGTCCTCTTGGCCCCAGCCAAGGACTTCTGTGGGGGCTCTGCACAGTCTTCTCCTCCTGCACCAGGGAGGACAGCCTCAGGTGCTCACCTCTGGCGGATGGCACGCATGACATGGTGGGCACCTTCACCCTGGTAGAGCCACGTATGGTGGCTGTTCCGCACTAGCTCGCTGGCCTCTGCCTTGTGGCTCCTCATGTACTTGTGGAAGTCCCGAAGGTCCATGTCGGAGAACTCCTGTGGGCTCAGCACTCCTGCACAGGGACCCAGCATCAGTGCCCACCAAGCCTCTGGGGGGAGGCCACCTGCCTACCTACCTGCACCTTCCTACTTACCCCTGGCCTCAGGAGCTGGGATGCCACGTGCACCTGTCCCCCAACCTCGACTCTTGGGTCAGATGAACCTGGCTTCTTTCACATCAAGCCCTTACTGGAAGACCCAGAGAAGTTCAGTGCCTCAGTTTGAGCCCTGATTTGGCCCCCAAAAGGAAGGAGCCCAACCCCTGGTAGATTAGCCAGAGCAGGATCTCCAAAGTAAGCTTGAGCTATATGGCCAGGACTGTAGGCCAAGGACTAGTCCTGGCCCTCAAGCCTGGCCCTATAGAGCATGGTGGCCACCCTCCAGCCCTATAGAGGGTGAAGAAAGAGAGCAGTCAATGCTCAGTTTTGTACAGAGCCTTCCACGCTGCAGGGTGTAAGCTGGGGCCGATCCCTGGCAGTTCCCTCATGACCTCAGGTCCCATCCTGGGTGAAATATACCTGGCCAGTCCTGCCTGCTGGGTTATCAGTCTACCTCAGCAAAGAAAGCCAGGCCACTCTCTCAAATGAGAACACTCTCTCCCTGTTCCTGGCCAACCCAAAAGCAGGGGCTCCAGCCTCTTGGGGTTCTGGAAGAGTGGCTGGTGTCTTTGCTCCATGTTATCCTGGCTGACCCAAGGAGACACCTTCCACCCTTTGGCCCAGATTTCTCTGAGGGGGACACTCAAGGGCTGTGAGCCTGTCACCAGCTCTGTATGGGGCAGTAGCAGCATGATGCCCCTCCCACAGGTCCCAGCCAGATTCTTCACTCTGGGTTCACGAACCACAAGGCCATTCTTCGAAGTCCTATTTGACTGTTATTATCTTCCTCAGTTGGTCCAGAACTTGGGCATGAGGGTGGTGACTACACCTCAGAAATCTGGGGATTTTTACCAAAGGGAAGTCCCCTGCCCACATCTGCCCCCAGCAGTTAGCATGCTCCAGGTGGCGAAGAGAAAGGCAAAGGAGACACTGGTTAGACTAGTGAGGTTGTCTGCTGGGGTGGACCCCATGCCCAGCTGGAGAGGTGGATGGATCAGGGTGAACAGCCAAGCTCAAGCTGGCCTCACTGTCCCTTTGCTCCTGCTCTACCCGCTCTGCCGGCCAGCAACCCTACCTTACCCCAGCCTCTGCCTGATGAGGTCAAAAGGGTGTCCAAGAACTGTCCTCTAGACTGTCACCAAGGGGAATGGGAGGGTCTGACTGTCGCCTACTTCCCAGGGGTGAGGGCAAGGCTGGATCCTCACCTCCTCATCTATGGCTGCTCCAGAAGCTAGGCATAGAGGCTATCTGGCTATAGGGGAAGGAGGCTCACAGGGACAGAACTGTGGTGAGGTATGAGCTTACCATCACCATCAGGGTCAGCCTTGATTGCAGAGTACATCTCCTGAATGTTCTCTGGAGTCATCCACCGTCCATTTCCCAGGCGAGTCTGGGCCAGGACCTAAAGCACAAGATGGTCCCTCAGTGAGGTGGCCCCAATGATGGAGAACCACCAAAGTGCAGACAGCTGCCAAGTTCTGGCTGTAGGGCTAAGGGTGCAGGTGACAGGGCATGGGCGAGGACACAGGACAGAGCCTGAGGTCCCTGAGCTGAAGTGAGGATAGGCAGAGTAGCCCAGAGGCTCTGGGGAGGAGGCCAGGAAGATAGTCAAGAGACCTGAGGGCCATGGGAATTCCCAGCTTTGCTGAGACTATGGCCTCCATGGGGAGCACTGCGGGCTGGTAGGAGGCAGAGTGAAGGATAGGCCTGTGTCCCACTCAGATACCCTAAGTGAGGTGGGGGAGGCCAAGGCCTGGATTCAAAGAGGGAACAGGCACCAGGGGCAGGCCTAGCCAGGGCATGACCATCAGCCCCTCAGGAAGACCAGGCTCAGTGGGGCGCTCTGTATACACGAGGGACTCCACACCCCACCAAGACCTCTCTCAGAAGCCTGGGTGTAAGGGACATGCAGAGAGAGATGCAGACTTCTGGCCACATCAGAGCTGCTACCCCATCCACCATGAGTTCTGGGGACTTCCGACCATGGCATCAAGGAATCCAGACCACAGATGGCACACTACCTGGGAACTGTGGCAATAAATGCTATCACCCCCAGGTGGCTTCTCCTGCTATCCTCTGGGTTTCCCAGGGCAGCAAGAGGCTCTCCAGGGAAGAAAGGGCACCCTGGGCCTGGGCATGCCCAAAGTGATCTGAGGTAACATCTGACTCTTGGGGCCAGGGCTGAGCAGGACAAGTGACCTGGCCATCAGAAAGACAATGCTGGCCACTCCCAGAACCTAGGATCCCAACCTCACGGAGCTGCAGGCGACCATCGCGGTTCTGGTCCAGCAGCCGGAAGAGGTCCAGCTGGCTGACCTGCATTGTGCCCATTGCCTCCTCGTACTCTTCAGTGGGCAGGATCTGGCTGCGCTGTAACCCCTTCATCTGTGCCAGGTGGATGATGAGCCGACACTCCTCATCACTCAGGAAGCCAGGGATTTCTGCCAGAAGAGGAGGTGGGTGAGGCCAAGGACTGAGCCAAGGCACTGATGCACCCAGTACCTTCCTCTCTGCAGAGTTCCTGGGGTACTCCCTGTCCCCTGGTGGTCACCATGTCAGGAGGACTTCACATACGCCTTTACATCTGCTCTGGACTCTGACCCCAAGGTTGAGTTGTCCTGCAAAGACTGGCCAGTGCCTGGAATATGAGGCCTCTCTCTTTGATGCTGAGAGCACATATTTTTCAAGGGAGGCCTGGGAGGTGAGTCAGAGCTAAGCTGGGTATAAGCTCACCCACTCTGGGGTGGGACCGAAGCCCAGGGGGTAGATCTGAAGGGCAGAGGGTTGGCCTCCACTTCTTACTGGGTATATATTTAAAAAGTGGGGGGATGATGGCTGCTTTTTGCTTTCATTTTTGCTCTTCAGCACTGTTCAAATAAAAATGAACAAAATGCAAGATATTCAGTGTTCCAGGCCAGCCCTTGCCCTCCACTCTCCTGCACAAGTGGGCAGGGTTTTGGCAGATGCTCTGAGAAGATGCCCCAAGTGTCCTTTGCTTTGGGAATGCTTATTCCAGGCCTCTAAACCCAAGTAAAGGCCAGTGAGGCCTGGGGCTTGCCTCCAGTGGCTGGAAGCCCCCACCCCAGCTCCACAAGCCAGTTGGTGGAGATGGAATGTGAGCCTCGCACTTGGGGAGCCCACATCCCAGTGGCCCTAGGCACTTCCAGGACAGGAATCTGATCCCTGCTTCATTCTCTTGTTTCTGGGAGAGAGGACTTCCTTAGACAGGGGACATGAGGCCCACAAAGGAACTGACTGGAGGAAGGGCCATGCTGCCACTGTGACCCCTAACTCCTGCCACTTCTCTGGGTTATACTGCCAGCATGAAGTTCCAGTCATTGCAAAGAGGAAGGAAAGTGGCCATTCAGAGCCAGGATTGGAGCAGTTTTTAATAGTAATCACAGCAGATCACACTTAGGTAGCACAGACTGTGTCCAGCCCTAAGCATGTCATCAACTCCTTCATCCATATACTCATCCTAGAAAGCCAGGCCCACTAATGCTCCTTTCTTATGCATGAGGAACCCCAAGCACAAACACATCAGCAACTTGCCCAGGGCCACCCAGGCTGTTGTACTCCAAAATCCATGATTGGATTCAGCTTTCATGGGCAGGTGACCGAGATATGATGACAGTGAGGACAGGCCTGCTTGACCCTGCAACCTGGCAAACCCAGAAAGGGTGTGCACCATCCACTGGGGGACAGCGCTGTTGGACAATGCGTTAGAACAAATTGCTAATCAGCAGAGTCACCTCATGATGGCTTAAAAACCAAATAAACAAGAAAAGTAAACCAGAAAAAGAAAAGAAAACACAGGCCCAGGTTTCTTCAGTTTATTAGGTGCCGGTAATCCACAGGCCCAAAGGAGATGCCACCAACCTCTACAGTGTCCCTCTGTGTGCTAATCAAAAGCATGCTGGCCTACCCAGGTGGGTCTAAGCAAACCTCTTAGAGCTGGGCAAACCTCAGCTTCTGGGGTGTGGGTACAGCTCTATAAAGCCCTCAACCTCACCCATTAAGACCAAGGCAGAGGGGGCCGGCCTGGTGGCGCAACGGTTAAGTGCGCATGTTCCGCTTCTTGGCGGCCCGGAGTTCGCCAGTTCGGATCCCGAGTGCGGACATGGCACCGCTTGGCAAAAGCCATCCTGTTGTAGGTGTCCCATGTATAAAGTAGAGGAAGATGGGCATGGATGTTAGCTCAGGGCTAATCTTCCTCAAAAAAAAAAAAAAAAAAAAAGACCAAGGGAGAAAGCAGGTGATGAGGGCTGTGACTGCTAGTGGCACTTGGTAGTGCTATGTGGTGATGATGGGGCCCATTCCCCAAGCCATGGCGATGTGCCACGACATTGGCTACACAGAGATGCAGCTGCCCGACTTCCTGGACCATGACACAGTAGCAGAAGCCAGCCAGTAGTCAGTCAGCTGGTTGCACCTGCTGGCCAGGGAGTGCCACCCTGATGCCCGCCTCCTCCTCTGCTCCCTCTTTGCCCCTGTGTGCTTCGACAAGTAGGGCAGGGGCTCGCAGGTGAGCTCCCAGGTGAGGGCAGGAGGCCTCTCCTCAACCAGGGCAGGTTTTGGCAGCTCTTCACTAACCATTGCTGGGTGCTGACAGGCGCGAGGAGGAAGAGGAAGGACTGTTTTGTCAGGCTGTTCCTGGGACAAAGGAGACACAGACCGGGGACTGCCAATAGTGAGCACTCTTTGTCTAGACCCATAGATCATCAAGGGCTCTTAAATGTCAAGATAGGGCAAGTGGGCAAGTTGCTTTAGGCTGGGGAGCTGGGAGCCCCTCTCCAGTGTGGTGTGGAAACTCTGTCTGCCCGAGGGATCCTGGACAAAGACGGAGCTAAGGATCATCTGGTGGCCTTTTCTCCCAGAGAGTCCAGAGATCACAAGGCTGATTCCTCTTCCCCAGCCTAACTTATCACGTGAACAACAGTTCCCTCAGTTCCTTCTTTGCAGAGTGAGGACCCTTCCCAGAGCCTCAGGGTGACCATGACAGTAGGAGCAAAAATGGGCTCTTTCAGAACTCGAGGATCAGGCCCTGCATTCTGCCAACCTCAGCCCTGGCCAGAAACTGCAGTGTCCTGCAGGCCTTTCAGGACAAGATGGAGGGCCCTGCTTTCTCTCTCCAAGACAAAGAGTGAAGGCCTGGAGTGCAGGGCCCCTTCCATACCCCTCTCCCAGGCACTAGAGGTCCACCTGAGCTGGAGGGGAAGGTGCATGGGAAAGCTGGAAAGAAAAAGTCTGGGCCACAGTAGGAAGGGTGGGGATATATGACAGAAGCACTGGGAGGGGGGATGCAGGGCTGCGGGCTGAGATTCTAGTAAACAGAAAGCCAGGCTGCAGGGCTGTTGCTAGGTGACCAGGGTGTCAATGCCCAGCAACCTCGGAGTTACTGGCCTTGCCTCACTGTTAGGAGCACCCAGAGGCCCCATCCTGGAGTTCACGAACCCTAGTCCTGAGCGCTCTCCGCCCCTGACCCTTTCCCCAACAGGGACATCTACCCATGCCGCAGCCTGTGTGAGGCAGTGCAGGCCAGCTGCGCATCCATCATGGCCTGCTACAGCTACCCCTGGCCAGCCATCCTGCACTGCAGACACTTCGCCACGGGCCACGGCCTCTGGGTCACGGCCATCTCCAAAGACTCCCACCTGGACCACCAGCGTGAGTCTCTGTATGGCTTCTAGGCTGGTCTTGCCCGCCCTGGGCCCCGCGAGCAGCGCCCTACCCTTTCAAATCACTCCCAGGGGGGATCAGGTCTCTTTGGTGGGAAAGAAAAGAGACTGCCCACAGCAGCCGTCTGTCTCAAAAAGGGTAAAGGAGAAGGGGAAAGTGAAAGGGACTGGTGCTGATGGCCTCCCTCCCCCACTGCCAGCTCATGGGAGCCTCACTTGGTGCCTCCCCCTAGTGCCACAAGCCAGCTGTGGGACTGAGAGTTGCAGGATGCCCACTCATCCAAGGAAGTCCTGGACAGGCTCTGCACCAGCAATTTTGGTGAGCCCCTACTGTCCAGCACCTCTTACACCTTGGGAGTGCCTTCATTCCAGCTCCTGGTTTGGTGCTAAGACAACGAAGAAAGAGGGGATACACATATGCTGTGCCTAGCTAAAGCTAAAAAATAAATTCCTTTAGGGGCCGGCCCAGTGGCACAGTGGTTAAGTGTGCATGTTCCGCTTCAGCGGCCTGGGGTTCGCCGGTTCAGATCCTGGATGCAGACATGGCACCACTTGACAAGCCATGCTGTGGCAGGTGTCTCACATATAAAGTAGAGGAAAATAGGCATGGATGTTAGCTCAGGGCCAGTCTTCCTCAGCAAAAAGAGGAGGATTGGCGATTGGCAGCAGATGTTAGCTGGGGGCTAATCTTCCTCAAAAAAAAAAAAGAGCTTGGCACATAGAAGGTGCCAATCAAAAAATAAATACACAAAAATTCCTTTAATAAGCATGGGACATTGCTAAACAACAACAAAAAATCTGCTAAGGAGGGTGGCATCCAAGAGGACAGCTCTTCTCTAGGACCCTAATTCCAAGAGCATCAGACAAGGGGGTTTGATTCACCAGGTGGAGGGGATGGGGCATACTTCTAGAGGCTGGCTCATCAACCCACCCCTGATCTCATTCAGCAGTGAAGGTTAGGCTCTCCTGGCGCAATGGATCTTCCTCCAGCCCCTCAGACTGTGCCCTGGGCTCACCTAGAGGTGCTGAAGGTGGGCCCACTGCCCCCCCACGGAGCTGGCACCCACTCTTCAACACTGGCTGCGGCTGGATGCCACATGTGTTCAAAGTCTCCTGCGTGGAAGGCATGCTGGGACCTATGTTCTGAGTGGGGAGGTTTAGGGCCATTGGCTGCTGCTAACCACAGCCTATGCCTGGAGCCGGGGTCACCAAAATCTGCAGCCGGCCACGTGCAGGTGGCACCATTACCAGCCCCCGAAACAAAGGCTAACACAGGCAGGACACGCCTGGGATTTGTAGCTAAAGCCTCTGCAATTGCCATGCAAACTGTGTGCTCCCCTGGACACACATAAAACTCTCTTTGCATTGCCCTCCACAGATATTTGCAGGCCAGAGTTCAGAGAAGCCCCCAGGTTCACCCAGGAATGGCTCAAGCAGTGCAGAAGCCCACTTCAATGGTCACAGCTAGGGCCCGTTCCTGAGCTGGTAGTGTTTTGCCTAGACAAAGGGGCAGACTGGCTCTCTGGCAGCTGTGTGTGCTGGGAAGGCCAGACCACTTTTCTGTCCTTCTCAGGCCTGGGATGACAGCCTGGCTAATGCCCTGCTTCTGCTCACAAGCCTCAGCACCCCAAACTGAGCCTTAGGGCAGGCACAAAGTCTTGCGCTACGCTCACCCTGGGCAGCATGCTACTTGTCAAGTCCCAGACAGACTCAATTATATCTGCCTGACCTTTACTGAGTTCCAAAGGCCAAGCAGCAGGCCTGTGCAACAGCAGGGGAGTGGGGAGGGGTCCGTGCAGAAAACTGCATTAAGCTGCTTACAACCCGGAACTAACATGCACACTAAAATTCTTTCCCTACTTATGGGCTTCTGGTGTTTGTCAAGAGCACCGTGGTCTTAAGTAGCTGCCTAATTGTTTTCTTAAGCTGAAAAAGAATACATCTGGAAATCCTATGATAAGTAGTCATGGTTTTAAAATAGATTGTTTTGTGTACTGGTGTCAATTACTCATCTACCTTAAATAGTTAAGAAAATGGACTAAAACTCTTGCTGGCCCACTGGAAGTGCCCCCCTGCTGCTCTTGAAGAAGGTGCTGAATCAGGAGGCACCTGCCCAGGGTGGTGGTGGAGGCCACTCTGAGCAAGCAGACAGGTGCTGGACTGGCTGCAAGTGCCCATAAGCCCCTCCGGCAGGCCAATAATTATCAGCAGGAGACACAACTCTGGCCACTGGACCCACAGCCAGAGCAAATCAGGCCTCCCGCACCTGCAGCTCAGGGGCAGAGGCACAAATGACAAATAAATACAGAAGATAGTTTCCAGTGATGCTAAGTGCTGAGAAGAAAACCAAGCAGGCTGATGTAACAGAGGGCCTGGGAACCTCCTAAGACCAGTTTGAGGTCAAAAGAAGTCTCTGAGGAGAGGATGTCCGAGCAAAGGCCTGATGGGGCTGAAGGCACCCTCTGTGGGAAGAGCCAGGTCTGAGACTTCTGGTGGAGGGAACCACACATACAAAGACCCCAAGGCAGCAATGAGCTTGATGTCCAAGAATCAGCAGGGAGTGGAGTTGGGGGCGGCAGGAGATTAGGTCTGAGAGGTAAGAGGGCCTTGGGGCACCAAATAAGACTTAGAAATCAAAAGGGAAATCCTGGAGACTTTTAAGGGAGGGAGTGATGAGACATGATCTGCTGTTTAAAAACAGAATGAGTGTGGTTGGGGTGAGGTAGAGGGAGAAGTGAGCCACATGAAAGAAAGCAGTGTCCCCACAGAGATGACCATGACTCAGAACTGGAGCACGTCCCTTCTGAACAGAATGGGACAAAGTCCTCAGCTGACTTCTGATGGTCCAAGTCCTTGGGAAATGCCTACCATAATCAAGCAGGTATTTGCCAGGAACACAGGGTGGGGCCACTTGCCCCACTTGCCAAATGTCTTTTGGAACAAAGGTGGGAAACAGGAAATGTTCCTCAAAGGGGGAGACTGGAGATTGCATGGGGTCTTCCCTGTGAAGCGGTGGGATTCCCTTCCACAGAGATGGGAGGCACCTTGGGGTAGAACCCAGTCTCCTCACCCCAGCTTACATCCTGAACACCCACCCCTCGAGCCCTGGCATCTTGGATCCCTGAGGCTGGTGGGTCACAGGTTGGGAGCCAAGAGCAGCAGGACAGAGGTGGCAGAACCCATTCTCCTTGAGCCATGCCTGCCTCTTTAGGGCAACAGATGGATGGACAGGCAGGCACAGAAGACAGACAGATACTCCTTCTTGGGAGGAGGCTTCCTTCTTTGGATTCACCCAACACCACAGCACTCAGGAACTGCCCCTTCTTGGACCCCCTCTCCCCTGTGGTTCCTCTGCCTCACAAGTGGCCTTATAATCACTGATCTCTTCTTTATTTGTCTCACCTATTTCACCAGGTAGCAAGCCCCAGGACATTCTGGGTAAAACCTGGGACATCTTCCACCAACAGACTCAAAGGTAATGTAAGAGTTTTGGAGGAAATGAGGACCAGAAGCAGGAAGGTCTCGCTGCAACTGCCCAATTCTCCTAATCATGCCCTTTGTAATTTGTCTGAGGAAACAGAGACCCGGCTCATGGCTTAACCAGAACCAGTTTACCTTTTGTCAAATCTCTTCTGCTTCCTATAATTTACTCTTAGTGACTTCGGGTCTGGGTTTCTCATTCTCTGCTTTGTAGGATTTGGACACAACAAGTTGCATGTTAGGGGGTTAGGGTCAGGGCTTATGGCCTCGTGGCTCACTTAACCTAACATACATCTGAATTAAGTATATACAGGTCCCTAGAGGGCTGATGCGAGAACGCACGCCCCCCTCAGATGTGTCTGTTCACAGCAGTGTAATAGTGATGGGGTGAGCATCGTTCCCTTTGCCTGGATCCCCCTTTCCTGACAGCCACCTGGCTTGATTCCACAGCTCCTACAGGTCTTGACTCAAATATCTTTCTCAGGGAAGCTCACACTGGCCACCTAATTAAAGAGTTTCAAGCCCAGTTGAAATTCTGCCTTTCTTGTCTGCATTCACTTATCACCATCTGACACAACATGTATATTTATTTATTTGTTTATTTTTCGTCTCTGTCTCTTCACTTGAGTGTCAGCTTCAGGTGGTTATTTGTGTGTGTGTGTGTGTGTGTATTTTTTTCTATTTTGTTCAATGTTGTGTTCCCAGCACCTAAAACAGTGCTTGGCACAAACTTCAACATTATGCAGTACTAATAATAATAGTAGTAAGAGCCTTTTAGGGCCCCTCTCACAACAGGACTGACATCATAAATTATTTCCCTTCAAACAGCTTGCAAGTGAAATCCTTCTCACAAGTCTAGGCATAATCCCCAACCAGGACCCTCTGCCCTAGGGGTAATGGCATGTGCTCAGACACTCTGCTTTGGTCCCCAGCCCCCTCCTTAAAAGCCTCTTACCCACTCCATCCCCAGCAGTAAGGAAAGGCCTCAGGTCTGCAGATAAGTGAGTCACTGAGACCGGGTGTCCAGGGCTGGGCTGGGCAAACCTACCCTGGGCAAGGTCACGGGTGTGGAGACCCCCACCTTGTTGACACTGGTGGTCTTTGAAGGACTTCAGAGTCCTCACAGCTGCACCCTGGCTTTAGAGTACAGGCTCCAGAAGCAGACTGCCTGGGTTCTAATCCTAGCTTCACAACTGAAGCCGCTGTATGAGCCTGGCCAAGCAACTGCAGCTCTCTGTGCCTCATTTTCTCATCCACGAGCCTGAGGGTGGGCTCTATGCCCGCCTCACAGAGGGGTGTAAGAATTAAATGAAATGATCATATGAAGCCTAGAACATAACAAGAGCTCAGAAAATGTGAGCTATGATGCTGGTTCCAATTGAGACTACCCTGGAAAGCTTTGTCTACTACAGCTGTACACAAGACTCCGTGCTAAGAATCCCAGAGTGCTGGTAGCAAAGGCTGGTGCCCCAGTGCGGCAGGTTTGGGGGCACCAGTTTATCCACATTTGGACAGCCTCCTTCTTATCAGACCACAGGCCCCACTTTAGGAATGAGATTCCTCCTCAGAGGTCCTGAGATTAGCTAGAACCTGGTTATAGTCTCTCCCATCCTCCCCTCATTCTAGAAAGTGACGGAATTAATGATGGTAGGGAATGTCCAAAGACAGTTTCAGTGAAATGTTTAGACACTAGTCTCAGGGTACCATTGCCCAGCCTTGTGATGGAAGGATCAGCCACAGAGGGTAGGGGTCAGAGAGGGAAGTGTGAAAAGGTCACCCTGTAACCCTACTATGGAGGTGGGGGCAGGTACCTCACTTTGGGAAACCTCTGAGTGGAAAAAGAAATGGCTACCTTGAAGCAGCCACTTTCAAAACACAAGTCACGTGGTCAAAACGAGCCTCAAGGCGGCCAACCGAACCGCAGCCCCTGACCCTTCCCAGGAGCGCCCAGCAGACTTACCGAAGAGCAGCGGCTTGAGGCTGAGGGTTCGGATGAAGTGATCCCTGTCGGCGACCAGCTGGACCTTACGCTCGTGCCCCACCTAAGGGAAGGGGGCACAGCGGGCAGCTCAGGAGCCAGGCCGCGCCGCTAGAGGGGGAGGGCGCCCGGGCCCAGAGCGCGGCGGCAGGCGAGTGAGGGGTTGCGCCGGGGACAGGCACCGAGCGGCACGGGGAGCAGCGTGGCGGCCCTGGGCTGAGCGCCGGCCGTCACGGGCTTGGTCGTGCAGGGCCTGGAACATAGTGAGGCAGGGGGTCCTCACCTTGATGCCCTCCAGCCGGGTGAGGGGACCCAAGGTTGGAGTGGGCGAGGGGCCCTGGGCGCGGCGCTGGGGCCTGGGGTCGCTGCCCTCGTCACCGTTGCTGTAGTGTACGAAGAGCAGCAGCGCCAGTACGTTACCCAGGTACAGGTGCACGAACACCATCAGCACTAGGAAGTAGGCGCGTGAGCAGATGCCACGGGGCTTGCACAGCGGCCGGACAGGTGCGTCCTCGCAGTCGCCCAGCCCTGCCGCTGCTTGGGACTGGTCGTGCTCAGGAGTAGCCCACTGCGGATTCGGGACCTCAGGCCTCGGGCCTGCCGCCGCCGCCATGGCGCCCAGGTCGCGCGCGCGCCCAGGGGAGGGGCCGCGGGGATGCCCGCGCGCCGCGCGGTCGCCCGGACAACCGCTGCAGAGCCCGCGCGAGCCGTGGTCACTAGGAGTTGGTGCTTGGGGATGCTGCGTCCGCCAGGAGCTGCCCGCGCTCGCGCTCTGTCCCTCTGCACCTTGGACCCCGGCCCACACTGGAGTTTCTCTTCCAGAGGTGGGTTATCGTCAGGCGGAGATGCACACTCCCCAAGATAGAAGCCGACCACCCGACCCGCCCCCCCCCCCCCCCCCCCCCCCGCCACCAAGGTAGATGCAGACAAGAGCAGCACCATTAAAAACAACCCCACTAGTAGTTTCTCCGTTCCCTGGTTAAGACGCACTTCCCTCCTCCCAGAAAAGTACGGTCTGCGTTTTCTCGCTCGCGAGAGTGGGGTGGCGGCAAGGAGGAGGCAGTGCCAAAAGATGACTCAATACTGCGGCAGTTTTGGGGCACCGCGGAGGCCGATGACTGTGCATGTGATGGTGTAGGGCCCACGGCTTTCGGCACTGACACCAGTGGAGCTGTCGGTCTGGACCTCCTGGAGAGGTCTGCAGGAGTCAGGCTTTAGGAGGAAGCTGCCTGATGCTGCAGGGTCGCATAGATGGTGGGACCCAGTCTGAGGTGATCCGAGAGGGCTTCCTGGAGGAGCCCTGGCACCACGAAGATCAGATCCCTACCGGTAACCCGCAGGAATGCAGCAGGTGCTCTGACGCACAGGAACATTCCTTGCCTCAAAGCTAGCACATGTGAAGGACGAGAAGGGGACTTTTCTATAATTGAGACAACATCGCCTCAGAGGAAAATTAAATTCAGATTATGGCCAAATATGGAGGTGGGAGGACATATCAGTGGCCAAGTGCCAAAGCCTGGGCATTTTTGTGCTCCCTGTTCTCCTAGGGTTGGGTTATCCTTAAGCAGAGAGGTACACGCCCCAGGGCAGAAGCTGACCCCCCCAGGTGCACATGCAGACAAGAGCAACACCATCGAGGCTGGTCCCACTGGTGGTTCCTCCTTACCCTAAGATCCCCCCACTCGCCATTTCCTCCCAGAAAAGTGGAGTCTGCATTTTCCAGTCTCTTCAGTAGGTCAGGCCAGGGGCTTCAAGGGCGGGCCCACCTCCTTCTCTCCGAGATTCTACACACAGTGCCAGGTTTCACCAGTATCCAAGCACATGGGTGCATCCACTCATCTAGCCACTCTCAGGGACCATCTTGTCAATCTCCTTAGGGTAGTACAGAGAAACACTGCCCAACGAAAGGAGAGGTTCTGGACGTTTCCAAGGCGGGGAGAGGGGAGCAGGTGGCAATGGGAGCTGTTGTGGCTCAGCCAAAGCTGGGATGCTGACCAAACACCAGTGGTCCAGCATCCCACTTCAGATGGAATGGGAACTGACAGCTCTGCAGGCAACCAGGCAAGCCTGGACTCTCCTTGCACAGAGGCAAAGACGGAAGCAACAAGGACCCGGCGCCTTCTCCCTGAAATGAATTCCAAAAGAATGGAATGGTTGCAGAAGAAATGTTTCTGATTCAAATAGATGAAAGTTCTATTACCAATTTAGGAGTGTTCCCATTTCCTGCAGTTTGTCTTTTATCCACTCTAGTTAGGTCAGAAGTGTCTCAATTTCTGAGTACAATAGTACAACAAAAACGAGTAAATTTTTCCAAAATTATATGAATCTCCTAAGTTTTTTTTTTTTTTTGAGGAAGATTAGCCCTGAGCTAACTGCTGCCAATCCTCCTCTTTTTGCTGAGGAAGACCGGCCCTGAGCTAACATCTGTGCCCATCCTCCTCCACTTTATACGTGGGACACCTGCCACCGCATGGCTTTTGCCAAGCCATGCCATGTCCGCACCCAGGATCAGAACCTGTGAACCCCTGGCCGCCGAAGCGGAATGTGCGCACTTAACCGCTGCACCACCGGGCCGGCCCCTCTCCTGTTTTCACATGTAAATACCAACCAGTAAGAGTCACAATTTTACCAAGATATCGTGGTTTTCTGGTACCCATGAATCAATGTTGAGACCATTTACTCCTTAGCCTTTTAAAACATATAATTAGGGCCGGCCCAGTGGTTAAGTGTGCACGTTCGGCTTCAGTGGCCCGGGGTTCGAAGGTTCGGATCCAGGTGCAGACATGGCACTGCTTGGCAAGCCATGCTGTGGGAGGCATCCCACATATAAAGTAGAGGAAGATGGGCACAGATGTTAGCTCAGGGCCAGTCTTCCTCAGCAAAAAGAGGGGGATTGGCGGCAGATGTTAGCTCAGGGCTAATCTTCCTCAAAAATAAATAAATAAATAAATAAATAAATAAAACCTATAATTAGATCACCACAAAATTCCCATATTCCTTAAACTATCTTTCTGAACTCCATTCTCCTACATTTCTATTACCTGTATCTAATTTGAGTTATTCCTACTAATACACACAGCTCCTTCACTGCTAACCAGACAATCGAAGGCAAGCGGGGGTGGGGGTGGGGGACTGCCTCACCCCCTATTTCTGCTCTGCCTGCTCTTTGGCTGTGGAAATTTCACAACCATGTCATAAACTCTTAGTTTCTTGGCTTTTTAAACCTATGGCCCTCTCACCACTCAGGCTGACTCACCTCATGGGGGTGGCAGTCCCAACCTTGATTGCTGATACAGTCAAACTGGGGCCTTGTGCTGAGCTGTGTTCTATCTGTATTATAAAAATCAGACTTTCCACTTTCTAACAGCAAACATGTTTTGTTTTGCCATTTACTAGCAGCAGTGACCTTGGGCAAATTACTTCTCATTTTGAACAGCTATGTAATGTGGACCATGAGAGCACCCACCTCACAGGGCTGCTGTGAGGACTAAGTGGGTATGTGTTCAGTGACCGTTAGTGTGATTGTCTTGTGGGGACAGGGACTGGTCTAACAAGCTAAGATCAATGGCTGTGTCCTCAGTGCCCAAAATAGAGCCCAGTACACAGGCCCTTCAGCCTCTGGTCTTGCTGCCTCTGTGAAAACATTCACTAGTGACCAATTCAGTCTGTGTCTCGTGTTCTGCAGGCTCTTGGAGGATAAAAGCCCGTGTAACTTTTGCACACCATTGTACGCCAGATGCCCAGTAGAGCAGCTGTGGAGTTCAGACTGGCAGTGCCTGAGGCCTCTCTGGCCTTGACTGCTCTGTGCATGCTGCCCACGGCTCTGGAGCCTTCACCCCTGAGCTATCACTGAAGTTGCTACCACTCCTGACACTACAAATGTGGACCCCTTCAACAAAAACCCAAACTTCCTTTCCTGTCCTCAACCCTTGGGATTAAACTCCAAACACTTCAGTTTCTGTCTAGGGTCCTCTCTTTGTAAACCCAGGGTCTCTGTGAAGCCATAACCCCCCCTGCCATACTCCACGGCTCTAGGCTCCCACATCTGCTTTAGAGGGACCCAGAGGTCTTCCAAATGAGGGGCTCAGGGCCTCAGCAGGGGCTGTGGGGCATTTGAATCAGTACCCTACTATAATCCTGGGATCTGTTTGCAGTGGGGAATGATTCAGTCTGCAGCCAGGGAAGGAGAGGAGAGCCAAAACTGCCAGGATAGTCCACTTTCTTCCACAGGTGCCCTCTCTCCAGAAAGCCAGAAAGGGAAGAAAAGCAGAGCAGAGTCAGGGCAGTGGGGTCTTACAGCCATCTGGAGGGGGCCAACCACTAGGAAGGCCCTCATTTGGTGCTCACTGGCCAGAAGTCCCTGGGGCATTCGCTCAGGAGACTACTTGGATCCTGTGAAGAACGACTCTACACACACTTTTGTAATCAGAAAATTTCAGTTTATTTTGAATAAACCACTCAACTTTGAGCAGATGACATTGCCTCAACTTTTTCTTTGAAGAAAACAAAGATATATGGCAAATTCATGAAAACACCGTGCCTTCCTTTACCTTCTATTTGTGGGGCAGAAAAATTCTGCCTGACCTTTCCCATCTTCCCGATGATGTTAATGAAAGACAGCGGCTGGGGGCACAAAAGGAAGCTCTCCACAGGTCAAGGGCTGCAGGTTCTGGTCTGGGCACAGAACCTCCTGGAGCTCCAGTGGCTGGAGGCACCGCTGGATGCAAGTGCACTACATGGTAGCTGTGCAGTCCAAAAATGCCCAGGGATGCTGAGGGTGTGACTTAAGGTACACAGTTCCAACTTGGGTCCATGCCACGGCAGTGACACGGAAAGGACTCAATAGAGAGAGAAAGGCTCCAGATGCCAGGATCTTCCATGTCCCAGCACAGCATTCACACCCCATCCCTAGGACCTGCAGCAGGCACTTTCCTTGTTCAATTAGCTCTCAACTGTCAATTCTGGTTCATTTGCTACACTCCTAACTTGTTCTCTCACCTCACCCCACAGTTCCTCCCTTACAGGAGATGACAGGAAGAGACAAAACCTGAGGTGGGGAGAAAGGGTGCCTGCAGCCAACAGTGTACCCATGACTCCAGATTCACAGCTGTTCTGTTTTCAAGTTTACAGCTTACATGGTACCTGGGAAATTTCTGACTGAGGTGAAGATGTTTGAATATCAAAGAATTTCCAACACAATATTCACATCTCCCAAGCAACTCTTCCATGAGGTCAAGGAAGCCCTGTCAAGTATAGACAGGCTCTGCCAGCCTCAGAGTGGAGGCACTGAACAAAGCCACAGAAACTCCAGGAATCACAGATGTAACTTTTCAAAGGACCACAGGACCAGGTTCAGGACAAGTAGGACATCATGCAAACCACTTGCTCCTGTGTACTCAACTGTGCAAAAGCTGGCCCTCTTCCCTAGCCAGCCCCTCCTAGTATAGGAGCTGGGACCACAAACCCAGGATGCTCCTGGACTCCGACTCCTACACCCTCAAGATGGTGTCCTCCAACAGGAGGAACCAGGCAAGGGGGAGAATACCCAACCCCCAGAGCAGCCGTTGGAGACACTCTAGGTAACATGAAAACAACTTGTGCAAACAAGGCCCTTGAGCCGGGAAGACCAGTGCCCTTGGGAGGGCCATGCTGAACTCTCACCCTGAAGTTCACCAGAGGAGAGTGTAGCAGGACAATGCCAGGTATGGCCATGTGTGAACCTGGTCAGAGGTACACCACTGGACACTGGCACTAAAGAAGGGATTAAGGTAAAACAAATTTATTTGGGGGAACGATTCCCTTTAAAAGTGGATCTCTACCTTCAGGAGACAAAAGCAAACACTGTGATGAACTTGTGTCCCCTGGTCTGGAGGGCCACAAGCCCACCTATGCTCGGCTGTGGGCTCTGGCCTCAGTAGCCAGAACTCAGGTAAACCTCATTTTCAAGAATAAAGATGAGCCCACAGACATGCAGCACCGTCAGAGATGACAACACCTATGGCAAGACCCTATTCCGTACTGTCTCCTCACTGCCAAGGTAAGGCAGGTGCATCTGACCACAAAAGGGTCTACAAGGACCAGACAGGAAGCATGATATGATTCCCTGTGCTCCCTGCCTGTTATACAGGCCAACTCAATTCCCCACCATCTGCCACCCATGCTCTTCTGTTGGGACTACCAGCTATGGCCAAACACATGTGAATCTGGAAAGCAGAAACCAGTGAGGTGCTCTCCTGCTGTAGACATTCTGAGCCAGGATGGGCAGGCAGTATATCTTACATTCTAAGTAAAACAGCTAGAGGGTAAAACACTCCAATGCCAATTTATTTTTAAAAAGGGTTCTGTGTAATTCTATGGTTTGCCCTTTTTTTGTATAATTGTACAACCTTTGAAAATTACATAAGTTGTAATGCTCTAATACTATTAATAGTCATTCAGAAAAAACTTTCCCTCCCTCCCAACAACCATCCAGGGGGAATTAAAAGTTCTGAAAGGCGGCCAATTCAACATGGCCTCTACCCTGGTAGAAATAAAAAGCAAAAAGATGAGAAGAAAACAGAAATCAACTAAGAGGTGTGTGGCCAGTGTCTCTCGGGAGTGGGGCCCTGGCTGTTGCCTGGGGTTGTGAAAGGAAGAGCCTGCAGCATGCGGTATGGCAGCCAGGAGACCTCGCAGCCACATCTTCCTCACTCCGGCACATCCGTGTCCCAGCCTAGGTGTCATGGAAATCCTTCAGCAGGGTTCTCCTCCGCTGCTCTGCTATGTGCATCTGGTTCTCTAAGTCCTGCACCAAGGAAGCGAGATAGATGCTGGCACGGAAAAGTCCTGTGAGCAGGAAGCAGCCAAAGCCACACCCACCAGGTCCAGGGCTCCGAGGCAGTGCCTTTCCCCTGCTTCTCAGCAGCAGCTTCCAGTCCACATATGCAAACAACCCCATCACCTGTTAACATGCCAGTCCTCCCTCACCTGTAATAGTGGGTCCAAGAGCACAGCAGGCACTTACCCCTCTGTCATAGCTGTCTGCACGCTCCACTTTCCATGACAGGTTTTCGATCTCAGCCTCCAGCTGAGCCTGCTGGTATTCAAACTGTATGGGTAGAGCAGGAAGGTCAAAAGGAGAGGGGGCTGTAGCCAGGGCAGGGCCTGCAGATGGAGGGGCAGACGTAGCACCTCAGGCTCGCATGAGCTACAGACAACCCAGATACTGTCCTCAGAGAGCAGTGCTAGTTCCTGTACCCAGAGCTAGAATCCAATCAAAAGGCTGCCCAAAGAGCACAGCCAAATTGCAAGGCCACACTCACCCTCCCCCCTCAAAGAAAGGAGAATTTAAGCCACTGAAGAGATTGCTCCCAACATATAGGGAAAGACATGCTGCAAAAACAGGTCAAAATGGAAATTCACAGACACTGTATTCACTGAATACTTCATTTTTTTCAGCCCTTGTGCAAATCAAGAGTCTTAAAAATATTCAAACCATTTGACTTAATAATTGTACATCCAAGCTTTATACACAAAGATGCTCCTCAAGTCTTATTTATAATAGTGAAAAACAGAAACAATAAATGCCCCAAATGATGGTATGGTCATATAATGAAACATTTATACAACTATTAAGAAATGGTATTTACCAGCTTGGTAAATAAAGACAGGTGCAACAATAAACTGTCATTAACAATAAAAATGTTTATAACCTTGATTATATAAATAATAATATTAAAAGGCTGGAAAATGCTAACAGTGGCCATTTCTTCCTGGTGGGATTATGGATGATGAAAATGTTTTCCTACATTTAAACCATAAAGGTGAATTACTTTATAATAGGAGGAAACAATCCATATCTAAGATGAAGAATTATACAAAGATGTAAAAAAGTCCACTGTAATTTAGGGACATGCATGCTGGATATCCTCCCAAAACATGGGCACTGGCCTTGAAAGTGGCCACAGATCTTTTCAGCCAGTCATCCCATTCAGGGGCTCCAGTATATCTGCCTTACTATTACACAAAATGCCAAGACCTGAGATCTATTTTGGAGATGTCTAGAGGAAAACGAAATTTTAAAATTGACAGTTTTGTTTTGATTTTGCCCTCCCAATAACCAGGGTCTTGTCCCTGCTCTCCTGCAAAGTGCTGGTAGACAAAGCTATCTCTGAAGCTAAGAGGGCAGAGTAGAGGGATTGTTTTGCCTTACCAGCTTCTTCCTGGGTCCAGACTCCATGTAGTATGCATACGGGTATGTATATTGCAGGGTGTATCGACACTGCAACAGGAGAGAAGAGAAGGTACCTGTGTCTATGATTCTAACCTACATGCACCTCGGGTGGCTTTTACAACTCTTACCCCATCATGCAAATTAGCCTGGCTCTATAGGTATGGGCCTGAAAGAAATGAGGCAAGCCAAATAAAGGATGAACTGGGGGACAACATGGGAAAAACTGAAACAAAAATGGTCGCAGAACACCCAGAGTTCCCTTTCAAACTGATTTATTACCAGCAGCTGCCTCAGTGGCTCTTCCCTTGAGTCAGACATCAGAGTCCACACATCTATCTCAATACTTATTCACAGACAATCTCTTATTTTCCTTTGAGTGATGCATGGATGGGACAAAAGAAGAAAAGGGCTCTAGTTTTCCCAGCAGTTCCTTCCCTGCAGGCAGAGGCAGTGGAGAACTCTTCTTGGAAATCCCCCATACATCCAGCACAGGACTGGGTCTTCAGTGGGCACAGCCCAAGGAAATGTGGACCCATAAGCAGAAGCATGCAGGGCTGCACATGTGCTGAATCCCCTTGCCCCCTACAGAGCCTCCCATCCTCAGAGGTCTGAACCTGACAAGGCCAGGCACTGAACCAGGGACTGGAAGAGTGAGGTTACAGACCTTGGCCAAGAGCTTGGCAGCGTTCTGTAGGTACTGCCAGTCGATCCACGTCCCCAAATTATTCATGACCCTCTCCTGAATCTTTTCATGAATCCGCTGGTATGTCTGCGCCTCCAGCTGCAAGCTCTTATTGTGGTTTTCCCACTGCAGGGTACACAGGAAGGAGAAAGCTGCAGGAGTCCCAGGAAGACGCAGAGGACCACAAAGGAGTTCCAGACAGACACCTTGGCTGACAGGGCATGGCCAAAGCCTCATCTAACTTATGAGGGACTGTGTCTCCTTGAGAGTGCAGGAGAGGGCACTTTCTCAGTCCACACTACTAACTCTGTCCAGAGCAGCTGTCTGCCTGCCAGATCACTCTACCCTCTGGGGCAACAGGGTTCCAGGCCTGAGAACTAAGCAAAGCTAGATACCCACTGGTATACTCTATTTAGAAACCAAATGAGCCATGCTCTGTGGCTTCTGAAGGGTCTCCCTAGGAGGAAACGCCCTCTATTAAGATGACATTGGATGGAAAAGACTGTCTAATGGTCCTTCATTGTCCTTCAATCCATTATTCAAACAAGGTAAGCACCATGTCCTTCCTTTGTCAGCTGTGGCTGCCCTATGGAGCCTAAAAGCCATAGCTATGGAGGCATCACCCAGGGCCACAGCAGAAGCTCCCTTCCCTAACTTCTGTGTGCATATGCTGGCTCTGGCTACCAGTCACTGGGAATTTCACCTCAGCATGCCAAGTGGAAGAAGCCCACCCTCGAGGAGCAGCTACAGAGGATGACACCTACCCTTTCAAAGTAGAACAAGTACTTCTTGAGGGCCTCCCTGGCCTGGGCCTGCTGACTCTGGTTGACAATGTCAGGGTTCTCCTTGTACCGACTGCACTCATAGTACTCGCTGCCATGGGTCTTCCAATCTCCTAGACACATCCAGCAGAAGTCTGCAGAACAGAAAGAGGCATTTACACCCATGAGACAAGCCCACAGTCCTCTAAAGGCATAGGCAAAGCAGTGGGACAGACCAATTCTGATCCAGGGGGGTGTCACCTGACCAGAACTTCCCAAGGGTGCCTCTTTTCAGGGGGAATGTGCACCTCTCAAACCTGTCACATCCCACTGTCCCTGTAGCCTGTCCTGGTTGATCAGAATAACTGCCTATGGAGAGTCTCAGTTCCATGAGCACATATGCTTTATGCCTTTTTAATCCAACACAGGCAGATGCTGCCTGTGTAAGACCACTAGCCTGATGTGTCAATGCCACTGTGAGAAGCAGAAATTTGTCCAGCTGAGTCCCACTAGGTCATTAAGACAGACATTTGCCCCCTTGACTACCTCCCACCCTCACAATACCTGTCCTAGGAAGATTTTGTACATGAAGCTGGGAATAAAGGCTTTTTCCCTTTTTCTTCTTTTTTAAAAAAAGCAAATTTCTATAAAACGTACAGCTACCCAATACTTCATACTTAGAATTATGACTCTGCTTCTGCACTGAGGAAGGAAAGGGAAAAAAAGGATCCCCCATGGATGCTATATAGCCGAACAATTAATAGTGGTCTAGTGGAGAGGCGCCAACCATAGTCCTGTTAGATGTCCAGTACCTGATCTATATTCTGTCTCTGCCAAAGACCCTGACAGTGATACACCTGGTTCCCAGGATTCACTCCCATAAGTTGGCTCACTTACTTCCCAAAAGGGACTCCTGTAAAATTTTGAGAAGCTAAAGCCAAAACCAGAGACTCAGAAGTCATTCACCTCTCTTCTCCTGAGAGCCTTCATTCAACAGTGGCAATACTGATCTCTTCTTAATCAGCTAGGTTGTGTTTGCTATTGTTTTAAATACTACTTCATTGCTTAGGATTGCCCATATAGGTGGTAAAATCATATAGCAATGCAAGGATGATAGTTAACTCTGGGTGGTGAGAGATGGGGAGACTATGACTGAAAAGGGATATACAAAGGAGTTCCTAGGTAGTAGGAATGTGGTAAATACTGTGGTGTTCACTTTGTCATCTCTCTTTTAAACTGTATGTGTGTCTTAGGCACTATTCTAAGTGGCTGGCACACATCCCTTTCACTCAAACACAGAGAGAAAGATAAAGTGGGATACCACTGAGGAAATATGCCACTACCCTTGGTCTATCTTCATTCTACCCTTCAGAGTCACTGTTCCCTTCTGAGACTTTGCCATGTCCACTCTGATTATGTCGGTTCCTGGGAAAACACAGGAATAGCATTAGATGGGCCCTTAAAGAAAGAAACTCTCAGGGCCTCCTGGTCAGCACTTAAGCAGCTGTGTAGGAAACCTACCCATCTGGAAATATTTTCTACTTGAAGGAATTTTATTTCTTTACTTGATCTGGTAGGAAGGAAAGGAAAACACCAATAGGTTCTATGTAACCCACTCCTGAAAGATGAAGGAAGCTTGAAAGGTCAAGTCAAAACCCCTCTGGAAACTTTAGAAAATCTCAAAGGAAAACTATTTTACTACCTCTGGTAAAACTGTGTACAGCCTGCTCTAAAAGGTACCTTTAAGGTAGCACAGATAAGCTCAATGATATTTACCTGCCTTGGCAAAAATAAAAAGAACACGCTAAAAATCTTCTGCTTGGATGACTGAGCATCATGAGGGTCTGAGTCATCCCAGCCTTGACTTCTGACTACATGTATCAGCAAGATGGCAGTGGTATTATAAGAGGGACCAAAAATAATAAATAAATAAATAAATAATCAAGAGCTGCTTTATGCTGTTATTATGATTATAAGGGACTGAGGGGGCAGTTTTTTTGTCACTTTACTAAAAAAGTAGTCAATAAATAAGCAATGGAGACCCATGCACAAGAAACACAGACTGTGCCACTGGGCCTTGTGCACCAAGCCTAGGACTCACCGTGTTTACACTTGGAGCATTGCTGTCAGAGGGAAACAGAAGAGAACAAGTTAAGGGCACGGTGACCAAAGGCTCCATGTCACATATGCAAAGGGTACAGGCTTCTGCTCACCATGTGATTGCAGCCTCCATTCTTCTCAATGCAGATGTTGCACTTGGGACACTGAGGAGACAGAAGGGTGCCGTTAGGCTCACACACCATCAGGCTGGTTCTAAGACAAATTACACAAAGCTCCTGGCACCCGTGCCCAGTAGCTCATTGTGCGAGCACTCCTGGGTAGGAGCATCTCACTTAAATGTGGCAGGTCGCTGAGGCTGGAACAGCAATTCAAGGAAATGAGGTCAGCATGTTTGGCTCTGAAACATTCCAAGCACCAGCTGAGCCCCACTAAGTCTCCCACCATCTGTTTCTGCCACAAGGCGGCTCAGATTAAGCACAAGCTGAGTCAGCAGAAAGCCTGCCTGCTTGAGAGGAATGCCAAAGCAGCACAAGAGCTGCCACACTGGACTAAGTCCTGGGCAGCTTGCCTGGACTTCTGCTTCCAAAAGAGGGCAAGGAAACAACCTCTGAGGCTCGCTTGCTCTTATTTGAGAGATACCAGCAACCCAAGCAGCAATGCAAAGACAAGTCTGATGCTGTGCTCTCTCACTGCCATGAAACAGACTATGCTTAATGATGCCATGGTCACAGCTGTGGTTATGAGTACATCAACTTAGCACACCCAAGGCAGCATAGGGTACAACCTTGGATACCAAGTCATCCAGGGCTCAAGGGGCTGCAGGCCATGCTGTCCCATGGGAAGTCATCTCAGAATGAGAACTGGGCAGGCCTGGGCTTGCATTAAAGCCTTATTATTTATTAGGTGTGGCTATCAATCACCTCTCTCCAGGTCTGTTAAAGCCTGGGAGGCATTCAATAAAACCTAGTTTTATTTTACTTAACTCCCTTTTGGGTCAAACCTTTCCAGGCATTTCAGCATTTTATTAAAATAAATGTACCCAATGCATACTATGATAAACTGCTGCAAACTCTGCCAAGTCTGAGCAAGAAGGGTCTGCAGCCTCCAGCAAGGGTGTTCTGCTTTCACATGGCAAATCTCCTGGGTAAGGCCCTAGGCAGCACTAAAGGGGGCAGATCCATGACAGGTTAAGATACAGTCCTTACGTCTTTAGTGTGAGCACTAATGTAGTTGGCTGTTTCAGAGTCATCTGCACACTTTGTGAGCCATTTTCGGATTGTGGCACAGTCTGTGGGAGCATGATACATCTGACGACACTTGAAACTTAAAAACAGAAAAGAAAAACAGTCAAATAATCATTAGGCAAGAGTCCTGTATTTTTAATTTTACTTCTGTCCAAGCCAATAGATCCTGAATTAGAGATTTTCAAAGAGGTAAAGTCATTTCTCAAGGCCTGTGGGACCTTTACTTACCTAGGATTATACTGAAATACAATGTGAACTTCTCTTCAACCTAAGCCCTTCTGAGACATACTCTCAATAAACCCAATGAAATGTTTCTGTTTTAAATATCTTGTGTAGTGTCAGGTCTTCCTGAAAAGATGTCAAATTTAGAGCTTAGCCTCTCAAAAGGGCATGGTGAGAAAGATCCTTCAAATCAGACCCAAGGCAGGACCAACATCCACTTCTGGGAGCCTTGGCTTATCTCCTAGCCATATGTGCACACAGCATGCACAAAGGCAATCTGTAGGGGCATGTTACATGTGACAATGCTTGAAAATTAAAATCAGAAAAGAAAAACACTCCAACACTCATCAGGCTAGGCTCCCATGTTTTTAATTTCTCTTTTGCCTAAGCCAACATAACTTGGTGGATAATAGATAGCCTAACACAACCCACGTGGAAAGAAGTTCATAACGTGGGACACAAAGGATGGAGAGCAACTACATTAGCAGTTCTTAACCTTCGGCAAGCTACAAATTTCCTCAACAATGTCTTGAAAGGCAGGCATGTATGCATACACACCACATTTTCCATGTAGTTTCTCTGAAGGCCCACCATGAACCTTTCAGGAGGCATGATTGGGGGACAGATCGGGACTTAAATTATGACTCAGCCATTACCTTGCACCTAGATTTCCTCACCTACAACATAAGGGTAACAACAGTATCAATCATACACAGCAGTTGTGATAATGAAGGTAAAGTGATCAGAATAGTGCCTTCCCCCTAGTAAGCCTTCAGTACACTTTAACTATTCTCATCATATTTACTGAATGGAGTAAACCCCAAGTAGATGTAAACTACATTTATGAATTATAGTGTTATAAAATTAGCTGAGAAAAGCCAAGATAGAGAAAAATTAAAATGCTGAAGGTTGTAGCTTTCATATAGTAATATGCGAATTATGTGTGTAGGTAGATACACACCCACTGAGACACACACACAGTCTCTGGGCCATGAGTCTTAGTAGCATAAAACATAGCACATTCTCTAAGAATCTCTGCCACTTTCTTGTCTCCAGACTGAGCATTATCAAACATCTCATGGAACATGAATGCTAGGTACAAACCCTGCCCACTTGGAGCAGAGCTGCTCTTCTGGCTCAAAGACCCTGTCTCTTCCAACCCCATTCTCACACAAAGCAAGAGCAGTGGTGCTTTGGAGAAGCCAGGAGCCCAGGGCTGCTCAGCACCCACACTCATTCTTACCAGAAGACCTCGTTGCACCGATTGCACTGTACTCGGCGAGCTCTGGGCTCCTGTACCCGGATAACCATGGGGCAGTCTGCACCAGGGCACAGCTGGAGCTGGTAATGACTCTGTGAACACACCAAGGGGAAACAATGAGGACATCTGCTAGCAGCTGCCTCCAAATCAGACCTCTCTGTATGCTCAAAAGCCTTCTGTTCTTCCAGCTGATGACATATCAAGGGGCTCTTTGAATATTTAGCTTAAACTAGGCAGCAACTCACCAGAATGATCTAAGGTTAGATTACAAAATGGAACGCAGAATTGTATTTGTGAAATACAAATACACAGGGAGCAGGGCTGTAAAGGAACACAGCCCTATCAGCTGTGCATAAGACACTGAGGGGCTCAGGGACCCTCAGGCATCTACCAAAGGCAGCAAAAAGCACAAGGAACAAGGCATTCTGTTTACCCTGCAGCATGTGCATGAGAAGACCCCGACCATCAATCAATCCAATAAGCTTAGGCATAAAAGACAAAGATGAAAACTATGCTGCATGGAACCAACAAGCCTGAACAGGTAGCCCAATAGCGAAGGACTCCAAAACTGACCATGCTGGAATCCTGGACAAGTTTTCAAACTGAACAAGAAGCAATACCCCTTCTCCATGCTGAATCACACAGTGAACCAAGTGAAACAGCAACTCTTGAGATAAGCCTGACTGTGTTCATCCCCTGACATACAACAGCTTGTTTAAGCAACTGTGTTCAAGGTGGGGATGCCAGACCATTCTACAAGAGAAAACCAACGCTCATAAAGGTAAAATAATAGGTCAAAGGTTACACAGCAAGGAAGTAACAGACCTGGGGTTCACACAATTGTCTGCCTGACTCCAGGGCCTGTGTTCTTCACTACCACTCAAGTGGTTTTTAAACTTTCTTCTTTTGCTCAGGATGATTCGCCCTAAGCTAACATCATGCCAATCTTTCTCTATTTTCTATATGGGTCACCACCACAGCATGGCCACCAACAAGTGGTATAGGTCCTCACCCCGGAACCAAACCCGTGCCGCCGAAGCAGTTAAGTGCCGAACTTAACCACTAGGCCATGGGGCCAGCCCCTTTCAAACTTTTTTAAAGCCATGGAGTTCTTTCTTCAAACGACAGCACCTAATGGCAGCCTAGTCTATAAAGTAACTGTGGTGAGCCTCTGATGGAAAGTAGGCCCAGGAAGACAGAAGGCATAACAACAGGGGCTGGTCATACTTCCACATAGTCCCTGAAGAGGTAGCGCCTATATTTGTCTCTCAATTCTTCATTGGGCAGCAATGGAAACACGAAGTCCTCTGGTGTCCGGAGTGGGCAGTCCTGAGCCATGCAAGAGACTCCTGTTGAACAAAGACAACCCGATGGACAACCATATTGCGGAAGACACAACAATAATATACTTGTCCACTGTGTTCAACCAACAAATCAGATTCCACATAGGAAACACTTGAAGCAACAAATTTATTCAAAGAAGAGCAAAATTAATATATTTGCACAGTGATGCAACTAAAATATAATTCCAAATTACATATATATCACAAATAGCACTACTGAAAAACAATGGTCACTTAAAAAACCCTATAGAGTTCTTGGCTAACAATTCAGTTTTGTGATGTTTAATACTATGTGCAAGTGATTACCATTAACACAATGAGATTTGGCAGATACAATTAATGTGATGTTAATTTAGTTTCAATATCATCAAGTCACAGTATAACAAATACTCCTGTAACCAATCAGCAAATCTGATTTGTGCTATGTTATCTAAATAGCAGCAAACTCTCTGGGTGTTTGAGTTATGGCTGCCCCTTGGAAAATCAAGATAGGATAGATAGCTTAAAGGACAGTTCTCCCAAAAGGTAGCCTGCATGCACACCAATACACACATATATGTCCAAACAATAACCTAAATTTTCTCATTTTGTTCAAGACTAGGAAAAACTTTGCCACTGTTCAGACTGATGTGTTTGTGGAGACCAGTGGCTATGACAATAAAACCCTCAATCAGGCTCAGAAGAAAACACTCAGTTGATTGGAGTACTTGAAAGAGCAGAGTCAAAGATAAATACTTCATGCCAGCCTTGTATAAATTCTACGGGAGACTCACCCACACCCACGCCGTCCTTGACAAGTACTGAGCAATGCTGCTCCCAGCAGCTGCGGCAAAACTGGTGCTGACAGGCCAGAGAGAGTAGGTTTTCCTTCCGCACAAACTGCATACACACTGCGCAGTGATGAGGTGGATGGGCTGTGGGGACCTGGGGAGAGGCAGAGCCATGAGTCAAAGAGGAGCCTTCAGGTCCTGGAAAGGCACAGAGGCACCTCATGCAGCTAGTTGCTGGGAGGCAATCCTGATCCTACAACAAGCGTCAGAACTCAACTGCAATGTGTGGACTCTGCCAGTCCCAAGAGTTCTGAGCTGAAAGCATGTATCAGGAAGGCTTCCTAAAGGAGGTGGCACCTGAGCTTGGCTTGCAGAATCACTAGGATTCAGAGAGGCTGAAATGAGAACTTACAGTAGTTTATAATGTTAGACTGAAAAGCCCAGGATTTCAGAATTGCCAAGGTCCTTCATGGTCATTCAGTTCACCTTCTTCTTTTAGAAGCTGTTGAGTTTCTTTCATAAACCCTGTCTTAGCACAGCACAGAGTTGCCCCTCAACAAGTACTACAATCCAGTCATAAAGTTCTTAGAGGCTGAGTGTGTAAAGCTCCTAACAGCCCACACTGCAGTTTTACTTGTCAAAGACGCTGATTTTCCCATATCAATATGGCCAAAACTCTAACTATCACAGCTTTTACCAAATTATAACTCATCCTTAATACACTGAAGAGATGTCACATACAATTAATTTAGAGGGACGAGGAAGGCTCCTACTAGGGAAGAAACTTCTAGGATGGGGGCAGATAACTGTACAGCTTGGACTTCAGAATTCACGCCATGCTACACAAACTGGGACACAGACAATATGGGGGCCCTGGCCAAAACCACAAACCAATGGAAAAGTCCACTACAAGTTTATATTAGGTTCTTGTTAGTTTACTGGGAATACAAAAAACAATTTGAGGAAAAGGACCATAAAGCATTCTCCTGGAAATTTTCTCCTAAGAGGCTGCAGAAGTTATGTTGTGATCTGAGCCCCAATTCTTCCCTCCTGAGAGCTCTCTCAACAGGGCCCTCATTCATCTGACAAATGTTTGTTGAACTCCTAGATACACAGGAAATTGCTATGCATTATAATATACAGTTCCTATTCTTACAGCACTTACAGTTTGGTAGGGGAGCCAAAAAGATGAGCAAATCACTACAACATATATGTAAAGGTTTAAAGATATAACTAGAGGAGTTTGGAAGAGAGTGATCACAGGAGACAGGCTTTGTGAGAAATGGCTTGGATTGGGGTCTTTAAAGGAGAGTTCCTTTCCAACAGCAAAGATGAGGACAGGGTCTGGACACTGCAGGCCAGGGAAGGCACAAGCAAAGTCGAAGAGATATGCAATGAGCTTGAGAACACCAAGGAACCCAGCAGGAATGGAGTGCAGGCTGTCCATAAGTGCAAAGAGGAAGGTGAAGCTGGAGAGGGCCCTAGGACTGGCAAAGAGTTACTCTTCATCTATGAGGAAACTTTTCAAACTACAATGGAAATGGAAGATTCAGGCCTATATTGGAACAAATATTTTAGGCATGTTGCACTATAAGCAAAGCAAGATGGTTTTCAATAACACGGTGAACCATAGCAAGAGCCATGTGCATCAGGGAAGCCTTACTCCCGCAGGAAACACTCACATGTTTCGATGGATTGGGCTGAACTCGAGCCTCAACGAGCAGCTGAGCAGAATTAGACTTGTATCTACAAAGCAAAAAGCAGAAATAAAGGGAATCAGAAACTGAAGACAAATATTTTTACCTCTGAACAAAAACAGAAGAAACCAACACATGATGTGGTCGCACTAAAGTATCTTTGTTTCTAAATTACCTTCTCACAGAACCAAGCTTCTTTTTACCTAAGTAAAAATATTTTTTTCTCTTCCAATTTTTTAGCTCTCAAGTGGCATGCGGATAGTAACCCTGCCTCAAAGGCAATGAACTGTAAGAAAAATACTTATGGAGGACAACATCTGCTTTAAATCTCTTCCTGGAAATATAGGCAAATATCTCTATGTCTTCAGAATAAGGAAAGGTATCTTAAGACACAGAAAATGCAAAGCATGAAGAAAAACTCTGACAAATTCTGCTATATTTAAGAACTTTAGTTCATCAGAAGATACCATAAAGTGAAAAGCCAAACTATAAACTGGAAGATAATTCAACACACATGTAACTAACAAAGGACTGATATTCAGAATAAATAAAACAAAAATTCCTAAAAGTCCATTTGAAAAGACAAAATAAAAAAAAAATGGGCAAAAGACAGAATAGGCATTTCACAAAAGAGGAAGCATAAACGGCCATTAAACATATGAAAAGATGCTCAGCTTCCTAGATAATCTGGGATATTGAAGTTAAAAACAATTAGATGCCATTGACACCCATTGGATTGTAAAACTTTAAGTCTAACAGTATCAAGATCACTCACACACCACTGGTGGGCACGTAACATGGTACAATCACTTCGGAAAACATTTTGGCATTATCTAGTAAAGCTGAAGAAATGCACAGCCTACAGCCCAGCAATTCATTTTCTACACTTAACCCTAGAAAAATTACATGACTCTAGGAGTCAGGTACAAGAGTTTTCAGAGCTACATTATTTACTATTTATTTTTCCCCCTTTTCTCCCCAAATCCCCCCAGTACACAGTTGTATATTTTAGTCGTAAGTCCTTCTAGTTGTGGCATGTGGGATGCCGCCTCAATGTAGCCTGATGAGCAGTGCCATGTCCGTGCCCAGGATCCGAACCAGTGAAACCCTGGACCACCAAAGCGGAGTGCTTGAACTTAATCACTCGGCCACAGGGCCAACCCCAGAGCTGCATTATTTTTAACAGCAAAAACTAAAAACTCACAAATGGTTTTTCACAGAAGGATAGGATGTTGTAAAATGCAACCTTGTTAATTTATTTTTCTGGTGAGGAAGATTGGCCCAGAGCTAACATCCATGCCAATCTTCCTCTATTTTACTTGTGGGACACTGCCACAGCATGGCTTGATGAATGGTGTGTAGGTCCGCACCTGGGATCCAAACCTGTGAATCCCAGCTGCCAATGAGCACGCGAACTTCACCACTACGTCACTGGGCCAGCCCCTTGTTCATTTATAAAGTTGAAAAACACATACAACATAATCCCATGTCTGTAAAGTTCTAAAAACGTACAAAACTAAAAGATATATAATTTAAGAATAAATAAGAAAATGATCAACACCCAATTCAAGATACTGGTTGTCTTAGAGAGGAAGGAAGGGGGTGTGGGCAGGTGAGAATTGCTGCCAGAAGCCTCAGAGTAAAGGTCAGAGGGTTTCTTCTTTGGGTGGACACTTAAGAGTGTTTGCTTGTATGGCACAAATATATTTAAAAATAAAAACAATTCTCATATAGCAATAAAAGTGCCACACAAAGCCCAGGAAAACACATAACCAAGATATAAGGAATCTGAGCAGGGAAGAACTATGTTTCATATGTTACTTCCTTATTCCACTTAGAATGCCTCATTTAACTATTTTATTCCTACTTCTCACACTAATATTCTTAATATCTTCAGCCATCCAAAGCTTCTATATTCCCAAGTTAGGCTAGAGTTTGGACAGTGAGAGATACCCCATTGCTGGAACATATGCAGTCCCAGAGTTTTGGGTAGCAGTAACAGTAGCTCAGACAGTGAAAGTTCCTCTGAAAGTCTATCTAAATGTATTCAGCTCTTGAGTATAGAGAGTGAGAATGCAGTGAGTGAATGAAAAATGCATTTGCTCCTTCCTGAGTGGCTGAGCTCCTGCAGATGGTATGGCCATCCCAGTTGTGTTTAGCCTGGAGAAGGAAGGGCATGACCTTCCTCTACAGATAAATGGAATCATACCATACAGAGAAAAGAAGACTCACTGGAGTGTGAAAGGGCAGGGGTGGGGACTGGTGCTTCTCACTAGGGGCAATTTTGTTCTGCAGGAGTTATCTGGCAATATTTGGAGACAGTCTTGATTTCAAGGACTTGGGGGTGCTACTGCTGCTGACTTCTAAAAGGTAGAACCCAGGGATTCTGCCAAACCTCCTACAATTCACAGAACAGTTCCTCCACAACAGAGTTATCTAGCCCAAAATATCAAGAGCACTGAGGATGAGAAACCCTGAGCTAGACAGAAGCACATGCCTCTCAGGGTAGGGCATAGGAAATCTGCCCAGAGGATTCAGGAAGAGGAGAAATCCCTCCTCCTGACAACTTCCAAGACATCTTGAGACTCCAAGGTCTGTGCCCCAACAGCTCTGGTTCTGGAGGTGTGGTAAATTGGCCAACCCTTTCTGAAGGTAGTATGTGATATGATACATTCCTCACTTGAAGTATCCAAAAGAAGTAACTGTAGATATTGGCAAGTGTTATCCAGAAGGGTACTAATTACAAATTAAAAATGGCATAAAAACTGTGAACTAACTTTACGGTCCAAGAACAGGGGTTTGGAAAAAGTATGGAACATCTATATGATGGAATACTGTGCCAGCCATAAAACTAGGGTAGAAAGAATATGCTGAAAACATTGGGAAATGTTCACCATATATTGAGAGAAAAAGGATATACGTATGATCCAGTGTTTTAAAAACATAATATGCACATTATAAGGATATACTCTCTAAAATGTGAACAATAATCACCACTGGGTGGATGGGCAGAGAGAGGAGCTATGGGTGATGCCATCTCTCCCCACCCCGCCAAACACCTTACCTGTCCAATATCTCTGCAACTTGCCAGTGGAAATTAACTAATATAAGTTTAGCAACTGAATGAGATACCTAGAAAGAAGAAAGAAAAAAATCAAATTATAACTGTAGTTTCTTTCAGAGCACTCCATATTTTGAGAAATGCACGCATTCATGTCTATAGCAGGCCCAGGACTGATTTCCAAATTCTTCCTCTCGGTTCTCTGGTTCTTATAATCTTGGATTTCCTGGATCTCTTTGATTTTTCTTTGTTTTCATTAATGATCCTTCTAAGAAACTAGTCTGATTGGAAACTTAAGCAAAATCACCCTGTCTACAGTAAGTAACAGCCCAGCATCCAATTTAAGCAGAAGAGCTATGGGTTCCCTAATTCGATATGTTCCCTTAAACTGCTGTAGGAGGCCACTCATGGGAAGCTCACCTCTAGTTAGGCCTTTTACCTGTGGAAAATCTCCAGGTTTGGACTTCTTGTGTAAATCCAGCAAAACGAAACAAACAAAAAATATCCCTGTTAAAATCTCTGAATTCCGAGCAACCAATGAGCCCTAAAAACAAGGACAATTTAAAACTCTGTGGGCGGGCTTTCTGGCTCCTATCTTCTCTTAAAGCACATTGGTTATGGCTATCAAAGAGCTTCAGAAGGTGCTTTGAGTTAGTAATTCTACTTCCTTAAATTTTTCTGAGAAAATGATAGAGGATATGTGCACTGCAGTGTTTTACAAGAGTAAAAAATCAGAAATAGGGCTGGCCTGGTGGCACACTGGTTAAGTTCGCACATTCCACTTTGGTGGCCCGAGGTTTTCCAGTTCGGATCCCGGGTGTGGACATGGCACCGCTTGGCACGCCATGCTGTGGTAGGCGTCCCATATATAAAGTAGAGGAGGATGGGCATGGATGTTAGCTCAGGGCCAGTCTTCCTCAGCAAACAGAGGAGGATTGGCAGCAGTTAGCTCAGGGCTAATCTTCCTCAAAAAAAAAAAAAAAATTAGAAATAATCTGAATATCCAACAAAAAGGAACTAGATAAATAATATATGATAGATCCATGCAATGGACTACTATGTAGTCATTGAAAAGGGTGTTGCAGAAGTAAGTATACTGACATAAAAAGAAGTCCACATTTTAATGTTAAATTAAAGCCAGTAGTAAGATAGCATGTACATGTTATAGCTACCATATCTTGTTAATAAGGGAAGTAAGCTAGTTACAAAAAACAACACAGTGAGTGTCAAGACTGGGGTGGGAGCCACATAAGATTGGGATGTGTTTGGAGGTCTAGATCAGGCTTCAAAGAGAGCAGTGCCCAGCATGAGGATGCTACTAAATCAAGGAGAAATAAGGAGCACACTTTAAGCTAGGGAGCCAAGAGAAAACACAGAACCTTGGTACTCGGTTCACTGAACTAAGCTACCTAGGACCTGTAAGGTAGTGCATGCCTAGTCCACAGAAGAGAACTGCAGGGGTGGGCTGGCCCGGTGGCACAGCGGTTCAGTTTGCATGTTCCGCTTCTCGGCGGCCTGGGGTTCGCCAGTTCGGATCCCGGGTGCGAACATGGCACCACTTGGCAAAAGCCATGCTGTGGTAGGCATCCCATGCATAAAGTAGAGGAAGATGGGCATGAATCTTAGCTCAGGGCCAGTCTTCCTCAGCAAAAGGAGGAGGATTGGCAGTAGTTAGCTCAGGGTTAATCTTCCTGAAAAAAAAAAAAGGGGGGGCCGCCCCGTGGCCGAATGGTTAAGTTCGCGTGCTCTGCTTCGGTGGCACAGGGTTTTGCCAGTTCGACTCCTGGACGCGGACATGGCACCACTCATTAGGCCACGCTGAGGCAGCGTCCCGCATGCCACAACTAGAAGGACCCACAACTAAAAATACACAACTATGTCCCAGGGGACTTTGGGAGAAAAAGGAAAAATAGAATCTTTAGAAAAGAACTGCAGGGGGAAGACACACAATGACCAACACATGATCCCTGCTCCTAGAGCTCAAGTCACTCCTGAAAGGAGACAGGTGCACCCCTACTAAATAAGGACATGTCCCAGTGCATAACCAATGTCAAAGGCTGTGCACTGAGCGAGTGCCTTCCTGTCCTAGAGTCCAGGTACACCTGGAGAAAACCAAGGACTCAAGACACCTTACTTCACTAAGGTTGGGGGTCCTCATTTTCCTTCCATGTAAGGTAAGAGGCATTTGACCCATGAATGTTGCTGCTGTATTTTCTTATTGACTTTAGGCCTATGATTCCTGAATTATAGCTGACATTTCTTCTAACCATAGCCATAACAAAACTATTCATTCACAACAGACCACTATCACAAAAGGAAAACAGAGACAAAACATTTGGTTTAAACTTCAACAACTGCCTGAATGTAGCTTTTGGCTACAAATATCTTTTTAAAAATCTGAAAGTGATACTGTTTTGGATGAACTCCCAGTGGAATCTTTTCTGTTGTCTCTTAAGCAACGAGGTCCAGTCAGCCCTATACCCACTGCTTTCTGTCCTGACTTTTAAATGTCTCACCATGCAGCCACTATCAGGTCCTACCAAAGGCACTGAGCCACCCAGGAAACCAAGAGGAGTCCTGACCATGCCCAGCAGCCACCTCCTCTTATCACGACAGATGGCTTAGGTGGAGCCTTTAAATTAAGAACAGGGGTCAGGCTGCCTCTCACAGAGCCTCAGAATCCATAACTGGACTGGACACAGGGTGGCCACTCAATAAATGTTGATTATTAATGACATCTTGTCTTTAATCTGTAGATTTTCAAAATGGAATTTCTCGACCTTCCTGAAGAAACAGAATTTTAACACTATACCTGGTGTGATCCCTTGATCTCAACAGCACTAACAGCAGCAACAAAGTTTCAGAATTAGCACACCAGGTGCAGCTCACCCAAGGAAAACAACATGGCTCTCTTTTGAAACTGACAATCTTATTGATGACAAGTCCACTAATTACCAACACAGAATATTCCAGTGGAATTGAGTTTTGGTGAGAACAGATAATGAAGACAGGATGCATCTAGCACTTTATAAAACTGACAGTGGAGTGAAGTAAATCTATTCTTTTAGTGCCAACAACCAAGAATACATCAACACGTACAAGATAGTAGGCGCACACATGTCAGCTGTATGCACCTCCCACCAGCCTTCTGCAGGAGGTGCTGGGATCCTCACATCACAAACAGGGGTGTGAGAATTGCCCATATTATGGCCATAGTATATCACAGAAGATAGGGACTCTTTCCTTTAATAATCCATTATAAACCTAACGGAATTCTGAGACCATTAATTTAAGCAAAATGCAATATGACTGCACCTTGCCCAGCAACAGACACGAGACAAGTCGGGTTCCAAAAGGTTCTCTCAGCAAAAGCAGCACAGGCGTGGAAGAGGAGTACCTAGAAGAACTTATGCTAAAAGGTAGTCTCAGCAAGGAGGCCACATCCTCTCTGATTTGAGTCACAAAGAAACTGACTGCACACACCCTCCAGCAGTCTCCCAGAGGAAGTGACCTCAGGTGATCTGGTGGCAGAAAAGGGTGGAGGGGTGACCAATACTTAAGCCACTTTCAGCAGGAGGGCCAGAACTAACCTTGTGGATGATATTAAAACATTAAAGATAAAAATCTGTCTTTCTCAGAGTGCAAACAGCTGAGCTCTCTCAGGAAAAAACTACCTGAGTACTCACACCATTACTGTTTAATGTTCAAAGAGCTCAGCACTCCATTCTGAAACTATCCATTCTGAGTTTATTAGAATCAACACGTCATAACTGGGCAAAGTCTTCCACTCTTCTGTATCCATTCAACTGTGGACAAAAGAATCTTTCAGTAGAATCAAGACTCTTGCTGGACTGTATTGATCACGAAACTATTGATCTATTAATAGTTAGGATTATGTATTATCAAGAAGGACTTATAAAGAAAAGGTCAAACCAAACCTTTTCCAAAAGGAAAATGAGTCCAGAGTGGTAATCAACCACCGAAAGCCAAAAAAGACTAACAACTTAGAAAGGAACACATGTAACCATGTCATGTTCAAGATAAATTCACAATTCTATTAGATCAATATGTAATAAGATTAAGAGTCTCATTTATTTATGAGTCCTCTTTCTACTTCTGGAAACACTAGTTGAGAAAAAGACTAGAAACTAAGAAACTAAGGAAGTTTTTTATCCAAAAATTTGTAATCCCAAGTAATTTACTCATAGATTAATCTGAGCCTCTACTCACAGAAATAGAATCAGAGTCTACCATTCTCTCCATCTCAGGAGCCAAAGAGGGTCCTTCTTGATAGGAACGGGTCACTGTTTCTTGCATGCCTGGGAATCTTACCCCTGTCTAAACTGTAAATCTTAAACTGGTGGAATCTGTCTTTGAGAGCCATTTTGGATTTTCACAAGACCATGAGTCAAGAATAGTTATCAAGAATTTAAACAAACACTCTCAATAGCAGCGATAAACTGGTTTCCTATTCCCTCTGGCCCACCAAATCATGGTAAACCACATTTTAGAGCTATTCTCAAGAATCATGTTTGATAATTTTTAACACTTTAGAAAATTAGTGGGTCTATCAAAAGCAGAAATCAAAAGTTTGTGGATTATTTCCGATTTTACCAGTTCAATTTGGTTCATAATTTGACAAGATGTTGATTTCAACTGCTGAATTCCATCTATTTGGAAGTGCTGACAGTGTGGATACACTAAGGTATTCTTTATACACATACTGTAGGCAATATAAACTCCCTTATTACCAAATTCAACAAATATTTCTCATGGTTTATCTTGTTGGTAGACTCTGACACAAATTCTCTCTGCATTAACACCCCTCTTGGTCTCTGTGATGCATCTTGCAGCACCTGCTTAGGTACTCTAACTGTGCTCTTCCTTGTGTATGCCCATCTTGCCAGTGGAGGCACCACGCTCCCACACCTCCCAAGCTAGGATCCTTGGCCTTTTCCCTCTATATTTCACTGTTCCTTACCACCTCACTCTCTTCCATCATCTCCACTCCATTGCCAATCTCTAGCCCTGCCTCTTCTAAGCCCTCCATCAGAAGAGCTTTACTATCATCTTGATGATAGAAAGGCATCTTATATTGATATGCCTCTCTACTGGCTAGACCTCTCCACGCCATAATCCTGAGGATGAGCTTCCTGAAATCCCAATAAGACAATTCTCACAGAGCTCTTACATCTTGCCACAATCAGTTGTCACCCTGTTTAACACTCACCACTGCTCTCCAGTAGACAAGACAAACCTTAAGCCCTTACTGGAAGAGTCATCAGGACCCACTGCTGAACCACTCACTGCCTGCTGGAGTCCAGCAACAGACCAACTGCATGTGCTTCCCTAACTATTCTCTGACAAGAATGCCTTTCTTTGTAGCAAATATTTGGAAGTTAAAGAACATACTTCTGTAGAACCTGTGTATCAAAAAGGAAATCACATGGGGCTGGCCCCATGGCCAAGTGGTTAAGTTCACGTGCTCTGCTGCAGGCGGCCCAGTGTTTCGTTGGTTCAAATCCTGGGCGCGGACATGGTACTGCTCATCAAACCACGCTGAGGCAGCGTCCCACATGCCACAACTAGAAGGACCCACAACGAAGAATATACAGCTATGTACCAGGGGGCTTTGAGGAGAAAAAGGAAAAAAATAAAATCTTAAAAAAAAAAAAAAGAAATCACAAGAGAAATGAGAAAATGTTTTGAACTGCATGATAATGAAAATATCACATAATAAAATTCGTGAGATGCAGCTAAAATAACGCCTAGAGGGAAATTTACAACTGTAAATGTTTATACTAGAAAGGAAAGGTCCAAAAATCAATGACATAAGAGTCTACCTTAAGAAACTAGAAAAGGATGACTAAACTCAAAGCAAGGGAAAAGAAGAAAACAATAAAGATAAAAACAGAAATAAAAAAAATCCAAACCAAATAATGGTGAAAATTAACAATGTCCAAAGTTGACTCTTTAAAAAGAACAACAAAGTTGATAAAAACTTTAGCTAGAACAATTAAGAAAAAAAGAGAACATGAATTATCAATAACAGATGTGAAAGAGGATCTATCCCTACAAATCTTACAGCCATTAAAAGGAAAATAAGGGAATATTATGAATAATATAATTCTAATAAATTTGGTATTTTAGATGAAACTGACAAGTTCCTTGAAAAACACTTACCAAAACTGACACAAAATGAAAAAGAAAAACTGAATAGCTCTCTATATATTAAAGACATTGAATTCATAATCAAACATTTTTTCACAAAATTCAAGGCCCAGAAGTTTTTTTACTGGTGAATTCTGGCAACACTAATCTTACACAAACACTTTCAGAAACTAGAGAAGGAAGGAATACTTCTTCTAAACCCATTTTAAGAGGCTACCATAACCCTGATACAAAAATCTGACAAAAATAGGGGCTGGCCCCATGGCCGAGTGGTTAAGTTTGCACGCTCCGCTGCAGGCAGCCCAGTGTTTCGTTGGTTCGAATCCTGGGCGCGGACATGGCACTGCTCATCAGACCACGCTGAGGCAGCGTCTCACATGCCACAACTAGAAGAACCCACAACGAAGAATATACAACTATGTACCGGGGGGCTTTGGGGAGAAAAAGGAAATAATAAAATCTTAAAAAAAAAAAAAAAAAATCTGACAAAAATATAAAAGAAAATTACAGACCAATATCCATTATGAACAAAGACACAAAAATCAATCCAAATATTTTAGCAAATTAAATCTAGCAATATAGAAGGACAATATATCATAATCAAGTGAGGTTTATCCCAGAAATGGAAGGCTGATTTAACATGTGAAAACTTCTAATGTAATTCACTGACTTAACAAAATAAAGGGGGGAAAAAACCAAATGATCATTTCAGTAGATGCAGAAAACCCACTTGACAAAACTCAATATTCATTAAAGATAAAAAATTCCCAGCAAATTAGGAAGAAAAGTGAACTGCCTGAATCTTAATGCATCTATGAAAAACATACTCAGTGAAGAAATAATGAATGCTAAGATCAGGAAAATGGCACGAATGACCACTCTCCTTATTTCATTTAACATTATATTGGAGGCCCTAGCCAGGGAAATAAGGAAGAAAAAAAAAAAAGACATAAAAGACATAATAAAGACTGGAAAGAAAGAAGCAAATCTGTTTCTATCCCTAGATAAAATGTTTATATAGAAAATCCTAAAGAATCTACAAAACTACTACTAGAACTAATAAATGAATTTAGTTAGGTAACAAAATACAAGGTCAACACACAAATATCAAATGTATTTTTATATAGCAGCAAACAAGTGAAAACTAAAATTTTAAACAAAATATATTTTAATATTTTATTTAACCTAATATATCTAAAATATTATTTAAACATGCAATCCACAAAAAATTATTAATGAACTTACATCTTTTTTCCATCTAAGTCTTCAAAATCCATTGCATATTTTAGAATTATAGCACATACCAATTCAAACTGGCCACATTTCAAATGCCCAATGGTTATATGTGATCACAGCTACCATACTGGACAACACAGCTATAGACTGAACACAGCAATCAAAATTAAAGCAGGGTGTTCTTTTTTTTTCTTTTTTGAGACAAACTAATAGTTGATCGTAAAATCTGTGGAAATGTAAAGGACCCAGAATATCCAAAGTAATCTTGAAAGAGAAGAGCAAAGTTGGAGGACTTACACCATCCTACTTCAAGACTTACTCTAAAGCTACACTATTCAAGACAGTGAGGCACTGGCTTAAGGACAGACATACAGATCAATGAAACAGAAGAGAGTCCAGACGTAAACTCATACATTTATGGTTAATTTTGAACAAGGTGCCATAGTAATTCAATGAAGGAAAAGGATAGTCTTTTCAACAAATGGTTCTGAAATAACTGAACATCATTATATAAAAAACAAAACACAGAACTTAGATGCTTACTTCATACCATAAAAAATTAACTCAAAAGTGTTGACAGATTTTGAATGTAAAACTGAAAACTATAAAACTTCTAGAAGAAAATCTTTGTGACCTTGATTTAGGCAAAGATTTCTTAACGACAATGAAAGCACAATCCTTAAAAGAAAAAAACTGACAAATCAGACTTCATCAAAATTAAACTTTTACTCTTCGAAGACATTATTAAGGAAATGGAAGAGACAAGCCACAGACTGGGAAAAAAATAACTGCAAATCATATATCTGTTATAGGATTTAATTCAGAATATATAAAGAACTCATGCAACTCAATAATAAAACCTAATTTTTTTAAATGGGCAAAGGATTTGGACACTTCACCAAAAAAAGTTATGACTAACAAATAAGCACAAGAAAAGATTCTCAACATCAATGGTCACTAGGGAAGTGCAAATTAAAACCACAGGAAACCACTTTACACTCAGTAGTATGATCATAACCCAAAAGACTGATGATCGAGTGCTAGCAAGGATACGGACAAACTGGTACCCTTATATAATACTGGTGGGAATGTAAAATAGTAGAATCACCTCAGAAAATAGCTTTGCAGTTTCTTAAAACATTAAACACACACTTACATATGACCTAGCAATCCCGCTCCTAGATATCTAGCCAAGAAAAATGAAAACTTATGTCCATATAAAATCCTGGACATAAATGGTCATAGCAGCATATTTCATGATAGCCCAAAACTGGAAACAACCCAAATGTCCATCAACTGACGAATGGTAAACAAAATGTGATATATCCATACAAAGGAAAATCATTATTCAGCAATGAAGAAGAAAGCACTACTGACATGATACAACATGGATGAACCTCAAAAACATTACGCTAAGTGAATGAAGCCAGACACAAAAGACTACATATTGAACTATTCCATTTACATGAAATTCCCAGAAAAGGCAAAACTATACAGACGGAAAGATGCTCAGTAGTTGCCTGGGCCTGGGAGTGGGGACAGACTACAAATCGCTACGAGGGAATTTTTAGGATGATGAAAATGTTCTATAACTCGGATTGCGGTGATGGTTGCACAGTCATATAAATTTACTAAAATTCATCTAAAATGGGTGAATAATGGAATGTACCAATACTTCGATAAAGCTGTATAAAAATAAAATTGATGGATAAATGTATGATAAAGCAAATGTAGAAAAGGTCAGCAACCATATAATCTAGATGGTAGGTATGTGGATGCCCACTGTATAATTCTCTAAACTTCTTTGTATGTTTTAAAATTTTCATAATAGAAGTCAAGGAGGGAAAGTTTGCCAAATTTAATTCAATGGCAATCACTTGCATAAACAAATGTTTCAATAAACAAAGGGTTGACCCTTATACTTAGTGCATCAAATAGTTCACTCTGACCTTTTACTTACGCCTCAAAATGAAAAATTCCCCTTCAGAGTTTTAACACAGTTTTGACCAAAGATGATCTGTTTATACAATGCGAATTTTAGCATAAATAGATATAACTTCCACGTGGGTCTGCAATGCTGATAACTTCATAACACTCTCTCTGGCTCTCTCTCAACCTCCCAGACCAAATGTTCTTAGTGTTCCACTGGATGCTATGCTCCAAGTCTGTCAGCTCCTTAAATGTTGCTTATCCACAAGGCACAGCTCTTAGGCTTGCCTTCTTCGCACTCCCTGGCCTGTCTCTGAGCAATCACATTCGTGCCTAAGCCTTGGTCAGTGTGAACATAGCCCCAAAGATAAGAACTCCTCTCTCACTTTCCCTGGGGCTGGGGAAGGGAGTGTGACTGATCAAGGTGAAGAGAGGGCAAATACAGCTGTGTCTCGACTAACAATGGGCATACATTCTGAGAAATGCATCGTTAGGCTATGTCATTGTGTGAACATCATAAAGTGTGCTTAACAAACCTACGTGGTATAGCCTACTACAAACCTAAGCTATATGGTACTAATCTTATGGGACCACTGTCGTATTTTTGGTCTGTTGTTTACTGAAACGTCACTATGCGGCGCGTGACTGTAGTGGTGTAAAGTTCATCAAAGACTGAAGGGTGCCCTCAAGTCTCTCGGTGAGAAGGCTTTCATAGAGTCAAAGACGGCGTCAGAGTAGAGACCAAGTGCAGCCCATCCTCCCCGCCTCTTTCCCCGTGTTCTCAAACCTGACCCACAATGAATCAGAAGCCTCTGGAGAGCTTTCCCTCCAGCTTGAAAGTACTGCGGGGTCCCTTCTGTTGTCATTTACCCTGGACACTGCTCTGCATTACCAATCCAATTTGGCTTTGTTTTGTCATTGCACTTACAATCTCAACTCTCAGATGGTTTCCAGATCTTTATTTTGGGAAGCACTTAGGTATATGCATGTCAAAAAGGACTTTGCTGCTGACCATCAGTATTTCCCAAAGGCCACAGGCAAACATCTCGTGTCATCCTCTATAGTCTGTGTTTGGGACAGACACTTAAAAGATATTTCCCTGATACAGGACTTCAAAACATGTTTAGTAGTTACCACTTACGCACAGATACCTAAATTAGTAGACAGTTGCTGAGGAGTCAAGGTCTCCTTTCTGTTTTTTTAATAAAGAACGTAACGGGCCGGCCCGGTGGGGCAGTGGTTAAGTGCGCACGTTCTGCTTCGGCAGCCCAGGGTTCACCGGTTCGAATCCCGGGTGCGAACATGGCACTGCTTGGCAAGCCGTGCTGTGGCAGGCGTCCCACATATAAAGTAGAGGAAGATGGGCACGGATGTTAGCTCAGGGCCAGTCTTCCTCAGCAAAAAGAGAGGATTGGCAGATGTTAGCTCAGGGCTGAGCTTCCTCAAAAAAAAAAAAAAGAACGTAGCAAATGTGCCGCACAATTCTATCCCTGCTTCACAAGTAGGGTTTGGAGGGTGTGCAGGGAGGGGAAAATCCAGGATATGGGCCACTGATGGTAAGATTTTTTCACAGAGACGTAATGAAGTGTATATGAATGCTTTAGCTGCTGTTACCAGCAAGCAGTTCCTGACATGGTTAACAGCCTACAAGTCTACAACCTCAGCATTTCATTAGATATTCAGGAGGCACTTTCTTCAATGATCTAAAGGGTTCAGAGACCAGAGAAATGAAAGAGTATAAACATCAAACTGTCAGCTTGGAATGGAGACCACCCTGATGATAGGATAAAACTTCTCAATCACTGTGTGGCCTCTGTCCCACTCACTACAAGGAGACAGCCTGCAGACTTTCAGGAGCTTATCCAAGGCAACTCCAGCAGCAATTTGGTTATCAACTTTTACTTTAGCAATTCTGTGACTTGCTGACCAGCTCTATGTTTCAACTTTATTGTATTTTCTCGATTAGGTCCCAAAGCAGAAAGCAGATTGAGATAAATAATTTTTCTAATCGCAGGTCTCCAAGTCCACCTAAAGTTTGTTAGTAAATGAGAGCCACAAATTTCTTTTCTGGTTTCCACCAAGCCCTTCCACCCCCCAAAAAAATTCAAGTAAGTCCCTAGAGAATTTTATATTAATCATTGGAACAAACATTTCTTGATCTCCTGACCACAAAGAACTTCAAACACCAGAGGGAGATAAATCCTGATACTGAAGGAAACAATAAGCACACATGACATTCTGGACCCTTTCTAATACACAGCCAACATCTATCTTTGGGAGAAATATTTTAAGAGTTTCAGGAAATTTAACAGTTATTACTCGACATCCCAGAGCACTTGCATAGTTTATACTTATTATTCAAAATAATGCATGGAACATGCTAATTTTATGTAAAGATCAAGGCACTGACAACAACACTTCTCCAAAGAAACCCATGAGTATGGTCAGTTGCTTCTTCACCTTTTTAGCCTCCTATTGCTGGTTCAACCTGTCCAACCCTTGGGGACAACTTAATAACATAGTTTGCAAATAGATTTTTCCCCCAGAAAAAAGAAATCCAGCAGCCCACCAAAACTGTCACCAGCCCTTCCCACACTTACCAGTGCCATAGGGAGGATGCAGCTGATGGCAGTGAGCATCAACGGCCTGAAAAAATACAGGTGGTAGTTTCAATTTTTATTTAGAATTCTTACTTGCCAACTGCCTGAAATCTTTTAAGGCTACACAAATGGGTGTCCATGCCTCAGCCTGTGTTAAGCCACTTCATGGTCCGATCACATTTGTCAACAAACACTAGTGGTCATTCACTAAAAAGCAGAGATGAAGGAAAGAAGTGAACTGTGGGTCAGCTTCTGGGCCTGGGGTACAAAGGGACATGATATAGGAAAACTAGCCCAAGGAGATCAAGATGGATGGATTCAGGTCTCTGGGAGTCAGGGGTGAGGCAAGAAGGTACTAAAGGGATAAGAGGAAGAAACACCATCAAAGCACAGAGACAAAGGAGTAGGTGAACACCAGCCTAGAATGGGGCAAAATCAGCAGCGGTGGTGGTAGCAGTAGGGTCCCAGAGGGCCTCTGACCTTAGTAGTGGGCCTTCACTTCTCCCATACTTCACACCTACATACTCTCAGCTTCTACAAGCTCAGCTCTCTGGCATCTGATTGTAACTATTTCCTTTCACTTTTTCTTTACAGGTTTCCATGAAGGGAGGGCTGACTTGTAATCGAGGCATCCACATGTTACGCATGCTTTTAAAAATCTGATTAATAAACACAAATTTGAAGATTTCTCTCCAGTCTAACCTTAATTCAGTCCTGTTATGGTCTCTGATCATTAAAATCAATACCAAAAAACCCCAAAGACCTCACTAAATGAAGTTATTTATGCAAATACAATAAAGCAAAAATATGAAAGCCATCATTCCTTGACCATAAGGGTACTTTTTTTTGTGAAAAATTCCAAGCACCTACAAAAGTGAAGAGTATAATGAAACCCATATACCCATCACCCAGCTCCAACATCAATCAATGGCTAAGCCCACTGGACCTGTACCTCACCTATCACCTACCCTCTAGATTATTCTGAAATAAATCCCAGCCAGCATATCTTTTAGGGTACATTTCAATGAAAATCCTCTGCGAAGTACTTAGTACAAAAGACTGGTTACAACTCCTTTTAGAATTCTAACAGTTTTTCAGGGGGATGCCATATAGGCAGGATGACCAGAATGTCTATGAACCAAGGTCATGACCGGTAACTAGAACCAAAAAAAATGCAAGCAAGAGCTGCTATCTGATGAATTGCACATAGTAGGACTAAAAGCCAAGTCTCCTACCATGTACTTTCAGCTACAAGCCCATGTGGTCCAAAAATTATTTCAAATAATGCTTTGTCTCTTCCAGCTACTGCTACTATGAGGAAGCAAATGAGAGGGAATATCAAATACTATCTGGCAATACAATCCAGGTACTCCCTCTTCTCCAGAGGACATCTGAGAGGTTAGCACATCTTACTGACAAAGCCACAGACTCCAACAGTATGTTTCAAAGCCAGAGAGATTGACTGCTGTCTTTAGCTATGCTCAAAACATATAACACTATTTTTATAACCTTTCTGTTCATGTAAAACTCCATCAGAATGGAAGCTCCTTCAGGGCAGAGATTTTTTAAAACAATTTCCTTCTCTGCCGTACCCAAGCACCTGGAACAACGCTTGGGGCAGTAGTAGGTCCTATATCCTAACACTAGCCTCTGCCTGTCCTATGGTGTAGTCTCAAGGCACTGTACATCCACACCCTCTTCCAGAGCCCAGGCAGGCATCAAGGTCTTCCAAGCTCTCAGGGTATGCAGAAAGAGGCCAGATACAGCACTTCTGAAGAAGGTTTTAAAAAAAAGGATGGAGAGTCAGCCCTGATGGCCTAGTGGCTGAAGTTCAGTGCTCACTGCTTCAGCAGCCCAGGTTCACTTCCCAGTCGCAGAACCACACCACATGTCTGTCAGTAGCCATGCCTTGGCAGTGGCTCACATAGAAGAACTAGAAAGACTTGCAACTAGGGATATACAACCACACACTGGGGCATTGGAGAAGGGAAAAAAAAAGGATGGAGGGCCGAGAGGTCTTTTGAGGGTTGCAGCAAGGGCAGAGATGCTGACAGGAGGTTTGAGGAGGCAAAAATCAAACATATGGGTTATGGAGAGGAGAAGGAAAGAATTCAGGCTGGAGTCTGGAAAAGCCACTTTGTTTTTCAATGGAGGAAGGTAATCAAACTGGTGCTTTTACTGGATATATCAGAAAAATATGAAAAGGAAGTAGGAAAAAAGTTTTACTTCCTCTTCTCTCATCATTCTAAAAAATGAGGGGGCAGAAACTAAAGGCAAAGAGATCTTTACTTTTTTTATGGTAGAGGTCAAACTATTTTTTCCTCATCTCTCTCAGCAGCTATCTAAAAGTCAAAACAACAAGACACTACTCAGAAAACACTTGTTTATTGGGAATCAACAAATTCTTAACCTATCCCAATTACCAACAAACAAAAAAAATCAAATGGTCAATAAAAAGCATTTTGATAAAAAGGAACAACACCTGACATCCCATTTCTCCCCACTTACCAGCCCCCTGCCCGGATCGTCCCAGTCTTCCTATTCCCGAGAAATCTCTACCAGTCATTTGTCTAGGTTCTTCCAGTTGTTATGAACATCAGTGAGTATGCCCATAATTCTCTATCAGACTTAGTTTATTAAAAACACTCCCCCATTTTCCCCATTCCAAATCCCTACTTTTTTTTATAATTAAATCATTATTTTCAGTTCCTCTATCAGTTACCTTCATAACTTTGAGATATTATTTACAGGATGAGAATTTCATTTTCTTCCTTGTGCTTCCAATGTCACTTCCCTTGGGCCACTCAGAGGAGAATGTTCATACATTAGGCACAAATACATTATTTGGTCACCACCAATTACACTGTGCCACATGTTTGCTTTATATTTGGTTCGTAATTTTTTGTGTGTAGTTTTTCTGCTTTGCATGGGAATTCTAATTCCCTCGCCCCTGGAAAAGAGTTCTATGGTTTCTTCATTGTATCCCAATTCCAGCTTCTTCATTCTACCTATTGCTTGGAATCTACCCCCTTCCTATTCCTGAAGAAATTTTTCTTGGATCCCATCAAAATTTTCTTCAAACTTGGGATGACTGCTCTCCAGGTCTGTTGTACAGTGACATCACAAGGCTTTTCAATGAACTACTAGATTAGTTCAACCATTTCTTGAATTCTTTATTTTCCTCTTTTATGATTTTTATCTGCAAGTAGCCACTTCAGAAAAAGTAAAAGGGAAGTAAGTTTCGGGAGCCCATCATGTCTAAAAATGAGTTTACTTTTCAATGACAGGATTCTAGGTTCAAAACCACTTTCCCTCAGGACTTTGAAGACCATTACTCCACTGTCTTCTGGTTGTCACTGTTGCTGACGAGACATCTGATTTCCATCTCTTTTAGAAGATGTGATATATCTTTACAGAAACTTTTAGGGTTTTCTGTCTATCCTTATTTTTCTGAAATTTCAGTGACAATTCTAGCAGTGGATCTTTCTTTATTCTTCTGGGCAATGAGTAGACTATTTCAATACGAAGACTGCTCCTCCTTTAGCTCCTGGAAAATTTCCTCTCCTTATACTTTAAGTATTTTCCTCCTTTCAATGTTTTACTTTCACTCCCCAGAAATTCTAGTAGACATTGGATCTCTGGATTGATCCTCTAATGTCTTTTTTATTGCATACATCTTTTTGCCTGTATTTTGGCTTTACATTGAGAGATTTTCTTGATTTTATCTTCTGATCTATCTATGGAATATATTTTAACTTGCAAACCTATAATTCACTCTACAAGCTTTTTTATTTTGATTGTTTATTCCTGATGGCATCTCTGATTGTTTTATGGATGCCACATCTTTTTGAATATCTTGGAGAATACTGAATAGTGTGCTTTTAAAAACAAGCAAAATTATCTACTGGTCTGTTTCAACTAAGGTCCATTTTTCTCTTTCTCTTTCATTTTGCATGTTTTCCTCAAAGGTCTGGAGATTCTTGGTTAGCCACTCACATTTAAAAAACAAAAGGGTCTTGGGGCTGGCCTGATGGCGCAGTGGTTAAGTTTGCACGTTCCGATTCTCGGCGCCCTGGGGTTCGCCCGTTCAGACCTCGGATGCGGACATGGCACCACTTGGTAAAAGCCACTCTGTGGTAGGTATCCCACGTATAAAATAGAGGAAGATGGGCATGGATGTTAGCTCAGGACCAGTCTTCCTCAGCAAAAAGAGGAGGATTGGCAGTAGTTAGCTCAGGGCTAATCTTCCCCAAAAAACAAAAAAAAAACAAAGGGTCACCAAAAAAAGGAATGAAGTACTGATACATGCTACAACTTGGATGAACCTCAAAAACATTATGCTAAGTGAAAGTGACCAGACACAAAAGGTCATATATTGCATGATTCCATTTATATGATATATAAAGAATAGGTAAATCCCTAGAGACAGAAAGCAGACTAGTGGTTGGCAGGGGCTGGGAGGCGCAGAGAGTAACTGCTTAATGGGTACCAGGTTTCCTTTTGGGGTAACGAAAAGGTTTTGGAACTAGATGGAGATGATGGTTGCACAACATTGTGAATACATGCCATGAATTGTATACTTTAAAATGGCTAATTTTATGTGAATATTACAATTTTTAAAAGGGGGAACAAGAAAATGAATCCTAACTCTATACATGGACAGAATCTGTCAATTGACAGGCTTTTCTTCAGGGTGATCAATCAGTGGCAGCTATTACTCAACACTTGAGGGCTCCCAAAATGACAAATGAGGTCAGCCAAATCCCACACTCTCTAAGGTCCCTATTTCTCTCCAGGTTATTCTACTTAATAATAAGCTGATTATTTTGCCTAGAGGCCAAGCAGAGGTAGGGTTGTATTCTACATATAGACTTTTAATTAATCCCCCCATTTGCAGTGCACTTATCTCTTCCAGCCTTTGTCAGCAAAATCAGAGCCCATAGCCTCTTCAAAGATCTGCTGGACAAACTGGCTCCCATGTGCAATGATGTCCCCACATGCCACTACCCTCCTTGTTCTCTTTGTTATTACGAGTTTATTACATGTATATGTCTTTACTTTCAATTCCATATTTAAAAATGGAAGAGCATCCCCATATTTACCTTGCACTCTTTAATAATCTTTATCCTTGCCCTCCTCAACTCTCCAGGCAACCACAGATTTACTTTTCTTTACAACAGATTAGTTTGCATTTTATACAATTTTATATGATTGAAATCAGAAAGTGTTTATTCTTTTCTCCCCCTGAGTTCCATCATGGAACATACTTATTTTTAGATTTATCGATGATGCTTATATCAAAGTTCACTCTTTTAATATTGCTGAGAAGTATGCTGTTCTATGGGCATGCCACTATTTGTTCATTCATCTGTTTGTGGATATGTGAGTTGTTTCCAGTTTTTGGCTATTGCAAATAAAACTGCTACAGACATCTGAACACCAAACAAAAGCAAATGGAGGGGGAACAAAGGTATGTGAGGGCAGCCAACTATCTTGAAGCAGAAGCCAATGCTAACAAGCTGGCAAAAAAGATGTGACATGTTCTACCACAGTGTCATAAAACTCAAAACTTTTAAAACATTCACATCGTATTTATGATTGCAGATACTATTAGTCACTTTTATACCTACTCATTAATATGTACACGAACCCACTTTTATCTTGATAATCAATGAAATACGAAGTTACACTGAGATATCAAAAATATCAGAGGAAACTTATCCAACTTGCCAGTATAGTTGGGTAGTTTATATCCTACTCCCACGCTGGTTACAAAACTAGTACACTCTGAATGTTGGATACAGTCTTTCGGCAGCCAAAGAAAGGACACACTCCTCTCTCCTCACTTCTGATAACCTGAATCATTTCACAATTTTTTCTTTTTGTACTTGTACATGAATATAATGTAAAATACCTTGCTTCACCTCTCAAGACTCTCTTTCAATACATCTGCATGAAGTTCAGGCTTCCTATGAGAACTGCCAAAACTAATTCTGACATGAACCCCAAAGCAGGAATCACACATCCAATAGGTATATACTATCTCTACTTCAGAGTCAGCTGGCTTCTTGGAAGCCCTTTGAGAAGCATGTCCTTTATTTACAAATGGGGGCATACAGAAGTAGAGCTTTGAGGTTAAATTCTCAACTTTTGCATTTATTGACCTGGGCTTAGTCAGATCAACAACAAGCAACACTTACTGAGTATAAACATAACCAGGTATTTTTACTGGGTGCTGTTGTACAAAGAAAAAATGTGGTCCTTTATCTCAAAGAGTTCAAGCCCTGGCTCACAAACAACTAATTTCCAATCAGCATTAAGTACATACCAAGAAACAAGCTCACAGTGATACAAAGACAAAAGTGTCCAACTCTGCCTGGAGACCAGAGAGGGCTTCATGGGAAAAAGGATTCAAGAGAAAAATCCTCAGCTTCCAGCTTGGTGGATGGTGGTATCACCAATTAAGAGAGAGAATCCAGGAAGCTAAGTTTGATGGCACTGGAGTTATTTCTTGTAAAAGGAGGAAAGGTGATCTACAGACCCCAGAAAATGATGGTAAGAGCATTGAAGAGACCAGTCAAAGCCTAAAATAAGAGATAAAGGAATGAGAGTGGGTAGAACATGTACTGGCCAGGAAAGAAACTGCTAGTCAAACAGAGCAACGTTCCCATATGAGAGACTACTCTTTGTTCTCCTGTTAAAATTTCCAAATGAACCTCTCATCCTGCCTGTATTTTTCTCTATTTATGGTCGATAACTTGTGGTTATCACAGTAAAACTATTTCATATTTATAAATGTTCATGATAGTTCAAAGAAAAGGAAACACAACATAAGCTTCAAATTCTGACAGTTCATGTCAGTTTAAGTAATCAAGCCACAGGGCAGACACATTTCAGGAAAAGCAAGATGAGAAGCTTCCTGATGTCTCACTCTGTAATTTTCTTAAATCTTTCATATAACTCTTTTCTCTTTTGGGCAGAAAAATCTAATCCTTTAAATTTTTCCTAGAGCAATAGGGGCAAATACAAAATTAGAAAAAAAGAGAGACCGAGAGATTGGGACAGAGCAAAAGTTATAGAAAACTAAGGGGAGCCTCAATAACAAAAATCCCAAAATCAACTAAGCACTTCATTAAGGAGTGCTGTCAATGCAGGCACAAGATCAAACGTTGCAGTCGTCCAGAAATGTAGGAACAAGAGACAGGCTATACTCCCTTGTATCCTTTTCCTGGTCCCAACTCAAAATTCATTGTGTGTTATTTTTACTTTTCATATCAGTGGGCCCCAGAAGAAGGGCACCAGAGGCTCTGGATGAAGGCAAAAGAATTCAAAGTACATGACCCAATTACCACAGGCACACTCAGAGGCTCCAGTCAGTAATACATTACCCAGAACCTTCCTTGACATGGCTCCTCCCCTATGACTCAAAAGCACAATCCTAAGAATGTGTTTAAGGAACAACAGCAAACATGTGAAAGCAACATTCCCATTGTTCAACTCTTGCCCTGCCTCCATCATGACCAAGCATTTGTTTCAACACTCATGTGCCAGGCACTTTATAAGCATTATCTTATTTAATGCTGTGAAGGAGGTATAATAATCATTATTTTACAGATGAGGAAACTTAAGCTTAGACATGTTGAGGAACTTGCCCAAGGTCACATTATATTAAATGGCAGAAAAGGGACTGGAACCTAATCATTTGGCCACTAGCCCAGGCTCTAGGGAAGGCCCAACAGATACAAAGGCCACATTCATGAAAATGCTCACAGCAATATAACCAGTCCCCAACAACTGTAACATGAAAGTACTCATCTAAATGCCCAACAGGGAAAGCTTGAGCAAATTATGGTTCAAGAACAAGATGGTATACTATACAACATATTTTTTTTTTTGAGGAAAATTAGCCCTGAGCTAACATCTGATGCCAATCCACCTCTTTTTGCTGAGGAAGGCTGGCCCTGAGCTAACATCTGTGCCCATCTTCCTCTACTTTACATGTGGGATGCCTGCCACAGCATGGCTTGCCAAGCAGTGCCATGTCTGCACCCAGGATCCGAACCGGCAAACCCTGGGCCGCCAAAGAGGAATGTGCAAACTTAACCGCTGCCCACCGGGCCAGCCCCCTAGTATACAACCTTTTAAAGTAATTTATGAAGATGAAGTAAAAACAGAGGGAAATGTTTGAAATACACATGAAAAAAGCAGAATATATAAATACAAGTAGATAATGATTACTGGAATGTAATGTCGACCAGGGCAGGAGTTTTTGTCTATTTTATTTATAGCTATTTTTCCAGTGCCTGGCACATGGTAGGTGCTCAATAAATATTAGCTGAATGGATGAATGAATTGTAGCACAGCAATATTATGTATGAATATGGAAAAGACCTGAAGGATAATAAGCAAGGAAGAACACTTTTATTTTAGGTTAATGGAATTATGAATGATATTTTTAATACTGTAGTAACATCTCAATAATAAAAATTTAAATATAAATACATTCAGCATTAGGACACAAACGTGGGATTAGAATTACCCCATGATTACACAGTTTACATGGTTCCTAAGGTAGTGTGAAAGCACAACGAACAAACTAGAAGGAAAGCTGGCATTGAATCTGATGAAGAGCTTCATTTCTGGAAGGCAGTGAGCATGTTGTGTGGGGTGCCAGGTACACAGTGAGCACACAAAGTCAATGATGACAATAACCTTTCTAAGCTGGCAAGATAGAGACAACTCTAGCACCAGTTGTACTTAGGCAATTCTCACTGTCACGCTGGACATTTCTCATGTCCCTTTTAAAAATAAATTTATACATCAGTAAAACACATCAGACTTTCAGACTGAAGCATCATGAAGTATGTCAACACATCCACTAACAATCAACTATTTGAAACACAGGAATTTAATGTAGATTCTACTGAGATACAGGCACGCAAAGAAACCTGACATCAGATCATAAAAATAGAAATCTGACGGCTGCTTGGCACACAAACACTCAGTGTTACTAGGCCCAGCTTGAAGATACTTTCCCATGAATAGTAACCAAAAAAAACCAGCCCATTACTTGGTACATTAATGAGTATATAAATAAAAAGAAAATGGTCTTAAAATTCAGCAATACTAGGATACAATAAAGTTGATTTAATAAATAAAAGTAGTCTTTTCCAGATATTACACAAAAACCTAGTGCCACTTAAGAGAAAGGCTAAATATAAGGTATTTTGTGCTAAGAACATCAATTGCTCATGTTACAAGTGACAAATGCATAGAAACCAGCTTGTTTTAAACATGGGACTATAAAGATTTCTGCACTTAAAGTCAAAAGCCCTGAAAACTCATGATGATTCATTCACAAAGGGGAAAAATGATCCACAGAAGAAGATTCTTAAGAGATTTTCCAGCCAGTTTGCTGAATAGCAAACACTATATTTGGCAACAAATTCAAGCAAGAGGGTGGCAGCATAGTGTTCCAGGGAACATATTCCCAGCTCTATTACAGTTAATACAGCAATTCATAAAGCAAAAAGAATTACAGTAAAAACACTCATAATAACCAGCTTATTTCTCCAACTCTATCTGAGGAACACTAGGCTTGAGAAGTGAGCAGCACAGTTTAGCACTGAAGAAGTTTAAAAAAATCTATTCCTTTACCGTAATAGTCGACACCTCAAGGTGCATTCATGATCCTCCACATTTTATTCCTTTTTACCTGTACATCTTAGTCTCCCACTCCAGCCCAGATGGTAACTTTCCTACCCCCATGCTTAATCAACCATGGCCTGGACTTCTGTTACCTGCACTACCACTCTACCCCACCTTCAAGATTCTCTTGTCAGCACAAAGCTCAGATAGCTCACCATAGCTCCATGGACTAGATCCAGCCCAAAGTAGTCCATTTCTTCTCCCTTCTTAAGCACTGGGTAGGGCCCTGAGCAAAATTCCACCTCTCCTGCCCACACCCCTAACATGCTGCTGAGAGAAGCACACAATGCCGGAGACACTACCGGCTCATCATCAATGAAAGCCAGTCTGGGCTCTATCTGGGGCTCCACCAGGGCTGAGCCCCTTCCCAAGCAGCTTGATAGCAAATGCCTCATGAGTTTCATGGAACAGTAGTAAGAGGAGTCAATGAGTGACAAATTTCTTCTTGGCTAACCACTGCACATTTTGCAATAAAAATGCCTGTTAATACTAGAAAGGACCTCTCTCATCTATAGTAACAATAAAATAACCTTTGTATAAGTTTCATATAAAAACATAGTGTGTAAAAAAGGTAACTTTATGGGGCTGGCCCAGTGACATAGTGGTTAAGTTCGCACGCTCTGCTTCAGCGGCCTGGGGTTCGCAAGTTCTGACCCCAGGCGTGGACCTAGCACCACTCATCAAGTCACACTGTAGCAGCGTTCTACATAAAACAGAGGAAGACTGGCACAGATGTTAGCTCACTGACAATCTTCCTCAAGCAAAAAGAGGAGGATCAGCAACAGATGTTGGCTCAGGGCCAGTCTTCATCAAAAAAAAGAGATTTGTTTTCTTTAAAGACTCATATATGATCACTAAAAATATTCATCAGAGATTTTCCCCGTCCTATGACAATACCTCACTTGGCAATTATCTCATCTCTCATGACTATTACATTTGTGTAGGATGATAGCTCATTCTCAAAACAATGCTTCTGTTTTGCCATTATTTGAACACCAGTAGTTTCCCCCCAATAACAGATACGTATTTTTTCTTTTGTCTATCCCCAACCCTTGATCTGATTTTCGTGGGTACTTTGCTTTCTCAATTAATGATCTTACTCATGGACTGGTCCCAGAACTCATACAGGAAGTTACCCTCTGATACCAGGGGCCCTCACTAAACCAAATGCCCAGTTCCCAGACAACTGGGATTTTTCTATTTAAGAGACTTCAAACACCAAAAGGCAATACAAGGCTTAACTTTATACTAGACTGGCTCATCCACAGGCAACTGCCAGAACACAAGTAACAAAGACATAAATATCACTGCAAAATTCAAGCCACTCCTCAAACTCAGCTTTTGTTCATAGACAGCTATTCATAAGGCTATAATTTTATACTACATACATGTCACATTTCCTAGTAACCAAATAGTATCTAAATCATATGAAAGAATTAAATATCTTAGGGGCTGGCCCTGTGGCCGAATGGTTAGGTTCACGAGCTCTGCTTCAGTGGCCCAGGGTTTGCCGGTTCAGATCCTGGGTGTGGACCTAGCACTGCTCATCAGGCCATGCTGAGGCGGCATCCCACACAGAAGAACTAGAAGGAGCTACAACTGGGATCTACAACCATGTACTGGAGGGCTTTGGGGAGGGGAAAAAAAAAAGAGGAAGATTGGCAACAGATATTAGCTCAAGGCCAATCTTCCTCACCAAAAAGAAAAAGTATAACTTTAAAAATAAATAAATATCTCAATAGGTCAGAGTGGTGCAAACAGCACCATGACTAATGTGGGAAATCAGCAGCAATGTGGGTGACGACTATTGATCTCCACTCTCAGAGACACATGCAACAGGGGAGCTAGAGTAACCAAAACACCTGTGAAAACCATTCTATAAACTCAGCACTTAAATTCTTCCCTCCCATCTCAAAAACTATTAATTACAGGGGCTGGCCCCATGGCGTAGTGGTTAAGTTCAGCATGCTCCACTTTGACAGCTGGGTTCACGGATTCGGATCTTGGGTGTGGACCTACACTACTCATCAGCCACACAGAAACAGAGGAAGACTGGCACAGATGTTAACTCAAGGCCAATCTTCTCCAGCAAAAAATATATATATGTATTAATTACAATAATAAAAACAATGCTAGTTTTTAGCCAGCCTGGAAGAGGAAGATTGTGTGTGATTCCTTCCTCTTTACTCTTAAACAAGTTGTTTCTGCCTAGCCTCTTTGGTCAAATTTCTGAACTGGTTAAAACACCACTGAGTCCCTTTATGTGCAGCCAAGCCACCAAAACAGTCAAGATCCTTACTACCTAGCCCCAGAAAGGAAATGGTGTTAACATGCTCCTGAGTGAGGTCTAGGAAGGGGAAAAAAAAATCTACCTTCTACCACATCTGGATTTTTGTGGATTATTTTCCTCTTTGCCCCATTTTTCTCTTTAACCTTTTCCTGTGTTTCAACTTTCTTCCATCTATTCTTATTCCTTCATCTCTATTCCAAGTTCTTTTTGCTCCTTCTCTTCATGGTCTTGAGGTCCAGAATAACGCCCTTTCATGACAGTAGAGAAGGATGTACAGCAGGGACTAGGGAATCTAGCATCAGCTGCTGTCATCAATAGTCAACAAAATCCACAAGTATCCAAGAAATAATTCAATACCCACTACAGATGAATCACTGTGACAGGAATGATGGGGGAGACAAGGTATAAAGTAGTTTCTGCCCTCCACGAATTGACAATCTAGTTGAGAGATTATGCAAAAATATGTAAAAAGGTAAAACAACAGAAAGTAGTCAGAAGACTACAGTATATGATCTAAGACACACGGGCTGTAATATTTGGGCACTAAGACCAAAAGAGGACCCAACCAGTGTGTCCTAGGGGATCTCGAGGAGACTCACCTAGGGAAAGCACAAGATAGACTCTAGGCGCCAGCCCAGTGCACAGAGGTTAAGTGCACACGTTCCACTTCGGCGCCCGGGGTTTGCCAGTTGGGATCCCGGGAGCGGACATGGCACTGCTTGGCAAGCCATGCTGTGGCAGGCATCCCACATATAGAGTAGAGGAAGATGGGCAGGGATGTTAGCTCAGGGCCAGTCTTCCTCAGCAAAAAGAGGAGGATTGGCAGCAGATGTTAGCTCAGGGCTAATCTTCCTCAAAAAGTAAAATAAAATAAAAAGATAGACTCTAAAGGAGACCTTAGGGGACTAAAAAGTGAGGAGGTGAAGGAAAGCCTTTCCAGGGGGCTGATCATATGTCAGCCTAATAAGAGAGAAGAATGTAAAATGGTACATTTTATGTTATATATATTTTACCACAATTTAAAAAAAAAAAAAAGGAAGAAGGACAGATGCCTGGGGCCCTGAGCCATCTCTAGCAGGGTAGGAAAGTCAGCACAGAGGCCTTGACAAACTAAGAATTCCTATACATAGATAGGAACATCCTGACGAAGTTAGTCAATTGATACTATCCAGCCCATAGCCACACATCTGACAATACCTTTTCTAATCTTAATTACCAACACTGTGTATAACCTGGCAATATGGTTAAAGCAAAAGAAACTAGTTGACCAGAGAAAGAGAGGTGTACATAGTAAGGAAGGAAGAGACCTGATGCCTCTTTTCTACCAGGGAAATGCCTTCTGGGGCAGAGGTCCCAGCAGCTTTACTATAGCTATGGTGCAGAAATCCCAAACCCAGAGGTTCTAACAGGTCTCCATTCTTCAGAGTTTTCTGCTGAGCACAAAAGAGTCTGCAATCACTTCCAAGAGTGAGCCACAAAAAAAGCTTCAGCTTTCAACTTCCAGCTAGATGCTAATAAAGCCCTCATATCTAAATCGAAGGTATTAGTAGTTAGCTTTTTGCTGACCATCTAGGAAAAAATTCCCTAAACCATTAGATAAAATAACTTTTATAGAAATCATACATAGCATACCTTAGTTACTCTCATTTAAATACCAACAAGAAAACGATTTGGTTGAAATCATGCCAATGTGCCCTTAAACTTCAATTTGAGGAGAAAAGAAAATCCATATAACAGTTCCTGAAGGAAGGTCAGCAAAAACAGTAAAGTAAGAGAAATGTTCCCACTTTCATATAATGGCCAACATCAGAGGAGAAAGAAACATGCTGGGAAATTGTCTAAATGACCGTAAAAATATTCATAGTACATAGTGTTCTATGTGATATACCATGTACTAGTATAATATTACATAGTACACAATGTACATAGTGAGGACAATAACTGGCTTGAGGTACAAGACATTGAAGAGTATGCTAGTTTAAGCATTAAAAATAAGATTCTTGCTGGAATAACCAACTTTGTTAGTTCTTTATAATTTCCATATTAATATCCCCCAAAATCAATGAAATACAAGCTATGAGAACTTACTTTTATTCTCATATTTATTACTAAAATCTCTTTCAACATTAAACATTAGTCATCAGTATATAAAACAAATGAGCTCATTAGCCCAGAGGCACTGATTATTCAGGGCAAACCAGGGTATCTGGATACCTCTCAAGACATTTATAAGTCACTCACACATGGTTGTGTAGAAGATGGTGATTCTGATGTTTTCATCTCATAAAATTTCACAAGATTCACTTTCCGAAACAAGTGTTAATCTATGCAATTCTGCTTTTATGTATTTCTAGTCTATTTTTCCTGCTTTCACCCCACCACCACTCCTTTCAAATTCTTAGTAGTTTGGGAATCTGAGAGCCTTACATATGCATATATTAAAAGTAAATGCATCAAATGCATTCAAATGATGTAACGTAAATTTGGTTTCAAGCTACAGGGTCATTCAATCAGTCTGGAGGAGACAGTTAGCAATGGCTCATATTTAGATTTAATTTGGGGGATTACACTTGGAATTGACAACATTGCTCACCTTTAGGACAGAGGCTAAGTTGGTCATGTGCTCGTTGAGGGCACCCTCGGACTCCTTGTAGGTCAAGCAGGTGAACTGGTACTCCTCAGGATCAAAGGCATCGGCTCCCTGCTGCTCCACATCGCTAGCCACTCCCACATAATAGTCCTCTATGTCCCCAGGGTCCTCGTCCTCTTCCTCCTCCTCACAATTTGGGTCATAGTCTTCTTCATTGCTGTCAGATCCCTGGCTATTCATGTCCACAGACATCTCAGCATCCAGTCAAGTTGCAGATCAGGAAAGCAGTTTTTTTCCCCTCCCCCCAAACTTCACCACTTTCTCAAATGCATTAGTGTTTTTGTCTTCTAAAGGAGGAAAAGAAAAAAATAAGTGTTACTCACTTTCACTATGAGAAGCTGCAACAGAAACCATTCAAGAATCAAAATGGCATAGCCGTGGCCCTACCCTACTATGACCTATTCTAACTCTGGTCTCATACAGGAAACCTCACCATCATCTCCCTGCCCAGGTTTATCAAAGGGAAACCCTTTTCTAGAGGGGCAGAAGTGGCAGACAATGGTAACTTTACAAGAAGGGCCTGGCGTGAAAGAGTAAGGCTGTTTGCTCCATGTCAAGAAGTCAAATTCCCATGGACTTGTCCTTCCTGCTGGAGTCCTTAAGAGACAAGCACATCCCAACAGCTGGCTGCCCACTGGGGAAACAACGTAAAAGGTGAACTACCAGAGTTTAAAATCTCCTTGGTAATCATGCCCCACTGAGTGGTGACACAGACAGTACATAAATAGGGATACAGCTCCTTCCCACTATAATATCTAGGAAAAGAATATCACTGTTTCACAGACATCACTCTATCTGGAAAACAGGTGCATAATTAGTACAGAAAAAAAAAGCAACATGGGGCCAGCCCAGTGGCACAGTGGTTAAGTTTGCACACTCTGCTTCAGCAGCCTGAGGTTTGTGGATCCAGATCCTGGGCACAGACCTACGTACCACTCATCAAGCCATGTTGTGGTGGCATCCCATATACAAAATAGAGGAAGACTGGCAGAGATGTTACCCCAGGGCCAAACTTCCTCACCAAAAAAAAAAAAACCACTCCACATAGCTCTTCAACATCCTCCTCTAGTCTGCAAAGTTAACTGATTTTTCAGTTTTAAAGGGTTCTATAGAAGAGGTACCCTAGAGGCAAAGAAACTGACCCAATAATGAAGGAACACTATAGATATTCTGCCTTAGCAGGATCAAGGCTAGGGAAAACCAGAAATCTATTTAGGGTGAAGAAACAAGAGTTCATATGGAACCAGCTACTGAAAAATCTTCACAGATCAAAATGTTACTCAATTATGTATAAATGAAAAAGAGAACAATAGTTGAGAAAGCAAAACGGTCACAAGTCCTAACTTCATCTCAGAGACGATTTTGGAAAATATCCATTAACTTCTCTGCACAAGTACTATCCCAAGTGACCATTGGCAAGAAACAATATCAAATAATAATTTAAATCTAAAAACCCAAAAGGATCTTAAAATGCAAGAACATCTGAATTGAATGGTATGTAAATAATTTACATAACTAAATCCGGACTAAATACAAAATGTAAGTGCTCAAATCTTTTTGAAAAATCTCATTAATGAGAGGCAGTAATGTAATATTCACAGTTTGACTTTTAACAAATTGGTTTGTATGGCAGAACTACCTAATCACAACCGAACTTAACTACGATATTTTTCCTTTAGGAGAAAAAAGTTAATCTTTAAATTAAAAATACCTGTAATTCTTGAAGATCTTTCAGGAAGATGTCACCCAAATATTCTATGTCATATAATTTCCATCTAAAAGGAAAAGAGAGAATTCTATTTATATATTTTTTAATTGGTACCCTGCTTTCACAAATTTATTCTTTTAAAAGCAAAGACATTTAAAAGGACAAGCAGCAAGGGACCAGTAGAACTATGAAATTATTTCTTTATAATAACCCCACAGAAATCTTTATGTCATAATTATATTGACAAGAGTTACGTGGCCTTCCAAAAAAAGAAGCATTCAGGGGCTAGCCCCGTGGCTGAGTGGTTAAATTCACACACTCCGCTGCAGGCGGCCCAGTGTTTTGTTGGTTCGAATCCTGGGCGCACACATGGCACTGCTCATCAAACTACGCTGAGGCAGCATCCCACATCCCACAACTAGAAGGACCCACAATGAAGAATATACAACTATGTACCGGGGGGCTTTGGGGAGTAAAAGGAAAAAAATAAAATCTTAAAAAAAAAAAAAAGTATTCAAAGTTAACAGCTGACAATAATTTAACCTGGGGTACTAGCGATGGAAAAGGATACTCAATTCCCTCTCTCAGTTTGAAAACCCACCACCTTACCCCTATCGTTCAGATTCCCTAAGCTAACTACCACAATTTCAATCCTAAACGTTACATAGAGGTTAACAAAGTAAACTGTACCTGACTTAAAACTGGACTCATATTATAAAGGCACCTCCACCGTGGTAAACTAACATTTACAGAACACTGCCAACATTACAGATCTCACTTTACTCACGAAAAAATTATTTTCAAATAAAAAATGTCCCCAATAGGATGCACACCAAGCAATATTAACACCCATTTCCCACCTCTCTTTGGACTGCCCAAGGGCCATCTGACTTTCTCAAAGACACAGATCCCACTATCCAAGACTAAAAAATTACTACTTGCTTACCAAATTAGAAATTTTATGTCTACTTCTTTATCCTTTAAAATTTCTTGGAAAACCAGAGCTTACAACTTCCAAAAAAATACCTCAAATGTAGACAAGCAAATATAAGCTAAATGAAATCCAAGTCCAAACAATGATTGTGGAAGGTTATTTCCAAAATAGTTGAGGAATAATTGATTTCTTTTAACCTCTTTTCTTTTCTATTTCCTCAGGGAAGCCTGCTCTGGCCTGTTAGATTTGAATCAGGTCCCTGATTTTGCCGCCCCCCCACCTTTTTTTTTGGTGAGGAAGAGTGGCCCTGAGCTAACATCTGTTGCCAATCTTCCTCTTTTTTCCCCCCACCCCAAAGCCCCAGTACATAGCTGTATATCCTAGTTGTCGGTCATTCTAGTTCTTCTAAGCAGGATGTCACCACAGCATGGCCTGATGAGCAGGGTGTAGGTCCACAGCCAGGATCTGAACCAGTGAACCTCTGCTCTGTTACCTGTATTTTTATGTAACATATTACTTATTGGGCAAATAGTATCTATGAATTTTGCTCCCATCTAAAAATTATCACTACCAATAACAGCTCTCATTTAATGAGACCCAATTTCAGGTGAGGTTCATTCTCATTAAATCTTCACAACCCTACAAAGTGGTTATCATCTCCTTCTTACAAATGAGGAAACTAGAGTTCAAATAGGTTAAGTAACTTGCCCAGAATCACACTGCTGGCAACCAGTAGGACCCAGCATGACACTTCCACCAGATCCATGGCCTATGGGGATTCATAACTCCCCATCACCCTCCCAGGGAGCCTAATACTATCCACAAAGCCCCCAGAATCACAACAAAAGAGCATGCTTTTCACTTTCTCCGGATTTCTCCCCTGGATTTGGGCTTACAGGTTTCCCATAGGTCTCTCACTAACTAAATACTCAAGAAGCAGGGGAAAACTTCATGCTCCCCCTCCAAAAAAAGAAAATGCCCCTTTGTACTTACTGAGTGTTCTAGGTCCAGATTTAAATAAAAACTTAATTTTTAATCTTTTCAAAGTTAAATATCCCTATTCTACCTGAAAGAGCACTGACATTGTTCAAACGGGCTAGTATGTTATTATTTTATTAACAGAACTGATAACAATGCTTTGATCTCCTTCAGATGTTGAATATTATCCCTATATCCAACACAGAGAAGGAGTAATAGAATTACCTCAGAGCCAAAGTCATGTATTCAAAAGACCTGACACTCACCCTGGACTAAAAGATCCAAACTGAAGACTTCTCAGCTTACAGCTGACAACAACAAAACACAGACCTTTTGGTTAGTCTGACAATGTTTATTCCAGATACAATATTTAGCAATGAATGGTCGTTTACTAAGTCTACATCTCCGAAGAGAAATACTTGGCACAAAAATAGTTTCAAAACCCTACGCTATATCTGTCCCGTCTGATGTGGCAGCCACTAGCCATGTGTGGTTATTTAAATTTAACCCAACTTAAAAATTAAATAAAATTTAAAATCTGGTTTTTCAATTACACTAGCCACAAGTCAAATGCTCAATGGCCACATGTGGCTAGTGGCTACCCTACTTATCAGCATAGGTATAGAACCTGTCCATTGTGGCAGAAAGTTCTACGGGACAGGGCAACAATCAGTAGTGAGGTGAAATCATCAGAGAACAAGGCTGCCTCTCCCGCAACCAGCACAGCAGCGTCCGGTGAGGCGCCGGGATATCCGCGAGGACACGGAGTCCAAGCGCTGGGGAACCCTTCACAGGCGGGCGTTAATTAGCCGCGCGGGCGGCACTGCAAGAGCTCCCAATGAAGACTCGAGTGGGGAGCCCCGGAAGCGGCGCGTTTTCCCCGGCGCAGCCGGCGTGGAGGGCCCAGATGCGCCGGCGCTAGTCGGTCAGAGGTACTGGCCTCCGACCTCTCCGCGAGCTGAGAAGGCAGCGGAAGGAAGAAAAAAGGAGACGCCGGGCGCCCGCCTGCAGCCTTCAGCCGCCCCTCAGCGGGCGGCGAGGGCGCTGAGACCGTGTAGAGGCGGCCGGGGTCACCGGGGCCTTGCAGGCGGCGAGGAAGGCGGAGCCCCGGCCGGGCTAGGGAGGCGCGCGGAGAGTCCACCCCCTCCCCCGGCCCGCCGGGGTAAACAAGGCCGCAACTCGAGCCGCGCACTTACCCGGAGCCGCGGCCCCGCGGCCGCTGAGCCCGGGCGGGCCAGAGCGGGTCGGGCCAGGCCAGAGGGATAAGACCCAGGCGCGGCAGCGGCGGCGACGGCGGGCCGACGCCGGTCAGGGCCCGCGCTGCTTCCTCCGGCGGAGCCGTCGCCGCAGCTCCGGAAGTGCTCAGCGCGGTTGCGTCACTTCCGGCCTGGGGTTGGCCCGGGGTCGACCCGCGGTCGCCAGGGTTGCTGTAGGCACTGGGCAATAGCGCCCCTCCGCCAGCCGTCGGACCCAGAGTCTTACCGGGGTACAGCCGGTGCCAACTGCGGCGGGAGGCAGCAGAGGAGCGAGTTCGGCTTATTGGAGGATGATCAAAGCGTCTCTTCCGGCTGTCGCCTACCAGCGCCGCCCGCCGGGATATTTTTAACCAGCGTTTTTCTGATGGACTTCTCACTTCACTGTTTGTACTCGGGTGTCAGACACGGAGAAAACATCCTGACGTCCTTGGAGTGGATAAAAGATGGTTGTTTCCCGGCCGTTATCTGGTCGAAGGAGAGTTGGGCCTTGGGGATCAGCGCGCTGGGCCGGGAATTTCTGCCTACGTTCTGAGGCCGTCGCCTGGTGGCCCTCATGCCGCAGGACCACGCTGGGCTTCCGCTTCCTTCTACCGCGGCCTGGTTCGCCGCCCAGTTTTCTGGCTTTCCATTTACCTTACAAGATTGAATCTTAACTGCCTTGCTGCACACTTACTTCCGACAGTGTAGGAAGTGCCATTATGACTTCCAGTACCTTCTAGGACCTGTTGTCAAGTATTATGGATAGGTAGAGCCACGAAGCCTCGCTCAAGTTACTGCTGCACCACAGTAGAAACGCCGGTGTGAAGCCAGTGATGTTAGGGAGCCTCCTGGCTGTGCAAGTCCGTACATAACCCAAACTATTTACACCCCATACACGAGTTGTGTGTTTACTGATAATCAAGATATCTATGTGTAACAGGCTTTCTTATTTAGTTCTTGCGTGTATTTGTATATTTCTTATATGTGATTTTCAGCTTCCAGTTTAACTCAGGTGCCAATCTTAAGGAAAAAAATGTCAAATTAGAAACTCTTGCTTTGAGTAACTGGTAATAAATCTTCTCCAGTGAATACAAGGGAAACAGTCTTTCTGTAGAATTATTGCATTTGCAAAATAGAGAATGAGGTCACATATCAAGCACAGGGGTGCACACACAGCATATTGGAATCTTGGGGCCGGCCTGGTGGCGCAGAGGTTAAGTTCACAAGTTCAGCTTCTCCGTGCCCGGGGTTCGACGGTTGGGATCCCAGGTGCGGACATGGCACCGCTTGGCACGCCATGCTGTGACAGGCGTCCCACATATAAAGTAGAGGAAGATGGGCACGGATGTTAGCTCAGGGCCAGGCTTCGTTAGCAAAAAGAGGAGGACTGGCAAAAGTTAGCTCAGGGCTGATCTTCCTCAAAAAAAAAAAAAATATATATGTATATATATTGGAATCTTGTTTATTATGATTGGTTCACCTGTCTTTCCCCTGGTAAAGGTGAGTTGCCTTTAAGGACACAGATCTAACCTTGTTTTCAATATTACTTTATTAAATAAACATTTATTGGGCTGATAACATTTTTAACTAGTGGCAATTTCTCCCCAGGAAATAAAGATTTAAAAATTAAGCCAAGGGCTGGCCCCATGGCCCAGTGGTTAAGTTTGTGCGCTCCGCTTCGCGGCCCAGGGTTTCACTGGTTCAAATCCTGGGCACGGACATGGCTCTGCTGGTCAGGCCACGCTGAGGCAGTGTCCCACATGCCATGACTAGAAGGACCCACAACTAAAATATACAACTATGTACTGGGTGGGGGGATTTGGAGAGATAAAGCAAAAAGAAAAACCCAAAAAGATTGGCAACAGTTGTTAGCTCAGTTGCCAATCTTTAAAAATAAGTAAATAAATAAAAATAATAAAAATAAAAATTAAGCCAAAACTTTTAAGGATATGTATAAAAATATGTGCATATATATGTGCTTTGGAATGGTGCTTCTAGTAGGAAATAGTTTGCAGCATCCCAAATGCCCAAAAGTAAGGGTTTGTTAAATTATGGTAAAATATACAATTTTTGACAATTGTTAAAGAAAGCCATTAATAATGATGCTGTACTAAGGCATCTATTGACAAAGAAACATATTTGTGATATACTCTTAAGTCATAAGAATAAGATATAAAACGATGTGTATGATATTCCATTTTCAAAATATATATGCATATAAAATATATACATATGAAAAACAGTCTCTCATGGTTTCTGTGAGACAGGAATCTGGACAGGCCACAGTGGGAATGGTTTATCTCAGCGCCTTGATGTCTAGGGCTTCAGCTAGAAGAGTTGAAGGCTGGAAGCTGCAATCATAGGAAGAGTTATTTACTCATGTATCTGGTGGTTGATGGTGACTGTCAGCTGGAGCCCTAGCTGGGCCTGTTAATCAGAACACACACACACACACACACACACACACACACACGATCTCTCCATGTGGTAACATGGTGGCTGAGTTCCAAGGACAACTGTCTTAAGAGAGAGTGAGCCAGGTGAAAGTTATCTCCTTTTATGACCTAACCTTTGAAGACACACATTGTTAATTCTACCACATTTTAATAATCCAAGCAGTTACAAAGGTCCTTTTGGTTCAAGGGGAGGAAATAAGGTACCGCCCTTGATGAAGGAATACCAACATCAAATCACATTGTGGGAAAAGCGTATGGAATGGGATATAGGTTGGTGTGGCCATCTTTGGAAAATATAATCTGTCTGGGGCCAGCCCCATGGCTGAGTGGTTAAGTTTGCGCGCTCCGCTGCAGTGGCCCCAGGTTTCACCGGTTCGAATCTTGGGTGCTGGCGCCGCTCATCAGGCCATGCTGAGGCGGCATCCCACATGCCACAACTAGAAGGACCCACAACTAAGAATATAGAACTATGTACCAGGGGGGCTTTGGGGAGAAAAAGGAAGAAAGTAAAATAAAATCTTAAAAAAACATATAATCTATCACACAGCATATATTACATATATATCTTATACATACATCTTTCATCTTATTCATGTTTGCCTTTATTGATTATAATTACACTAATTATTGATAAAGTTGTAAAAAAATAATACAAAAGTATTAATAGCAACATGAGAATATTTCCATTAACCTGCTCAGACTCCCTTTACCCTATCCAGGGTTGTTGCCACTGTCTATAGAGTTTGGTTCCCATCCTTCCAGGACCCTTTCTATGCATCTACATACATATCTATATTGACAGCTATACACACACATTTACACAAACTTCTTTTTTCGTTAATAGGCTATTATAAATATCATTCTGCTTTTTTCACTTAGTAGAAGGTGCTATTATTATCTCTCTTTCACAAATTAACAAACTAAGGAACAGAGAGGTGTGGTAATTGCTCAAGGTAATAAAGCTAGTATGTGGCCAAGCTAAGATTTTAACCCTGGCCATCTTGCTCCAGAGCCTACACTCTGTCCACAGTGCTGGACCCTTCTCAGTATTTCCTGGTATGAATGTATTGTCATCTGTTTGACCATACTCCTTTTGCAGGTCATCTGTTTCCAATTTTTCACAATTACAAATAGTGCCGGCGGGAACACCTTTGGATGTACTTCTTTCTGCATAGATGTGAAAATGTTTTGGGTTATATTACTAGAAATGGAATTGGTGAGTCAGCTGCTGTGCTTGATTTACGTTGTGATAGATACTGCCAAATCACCTTTTAAAAATGCCTCTGGTTCTTTGAGCCCAGCTAAAAGCCAGGCACCATGTTGTTAGATATAATGGTGAGGAAAAGAGATCAAAGTCCCTGCAGCCAAGGAGCTTAGGTCTAGTAGGACATGCAGAAATTAGAGGAATCGTTAAATAAGTATGAAATTGCTAGGAGTACTGCACAGGAGAGTCAGAGGGCTCTATCTTCAGCCTCTGCTCCATCTATGTAGACTCATTTCCTAGTCTTCTCATCCAATCTCTTTACCTTAGTACCTCCAATACATTGATGACTTCCAGGTTTTTATTTCTAGCCCTAACCAAAATCCCTGAACTCCACACTCAATATATTTCATTGTCCATTCAACACTTCCATTTGAATGTTATATTGGCACTCAAATTTAGCATGTCCCAAACAAAACTCAATTTTATCCCCAAACTTGCCATCCCCCCAGTACTTCCCAGCTCAGTAATGCCACTATCTTTCACTGTTTACTCAGACCAAAAATTCACAAGTCTCCCATGACTCTTCTTTCCATTTCAAATTCCCCATTCAATCCGTAAGCAATTCCTATGTGCTATACCTCCAGAACATGTCCTAATCTGGCACTTCTCACCACCTACTGCTGTAGTGCAAGCCACTATCATGTGTCCCCAGATGTGAGCAGGTCCCTTAACTAGTCCCCATGCTTCTACCCTTGCTCTACTATGTCTGTTCTCTACATTGTCTAGGAAGGTCTTTTTAAAGCATAAAACATGCCGTTTCCTTGTTCAAAATCCTCCAAAGCTTTCTACCACAGGCCAGCCTTATAGGATTTGAAGCCAGATGCCCAGGGTTAGAATCCCAGTTTGGCATATTCCTAGCTGTGTGAACTTGGGCAAGGAACCTCATCTCTCTGTGACTTAGATTTCTCATTTGTGAAATGGGGATAATAATAGCACCTTCCAATGAGTGAAACAGCAGAATGATATTTACAATAGCTTTTTTATTAATGAAAAAAAGGGTTTGTGTAAGTGCGTGTGTGTGTGTGTGTGTGTGTGTGTGTCTAGCTGTAAATACATATGTGTATGTATATGCATAGAAAGGGTCCTGGAAGGACATGTATGAAATACTAATATTTTATATTCCTGTTTTTTAGGTTGAGTTCTTTAATCCATCCACAATTTGTGTTTGGTAGGATGTGTAGAGAATTTAGTTTTATTTTTTCTAATTTGATAGTCAGTTGTCCAACACCATTTATTGCATAGATCATCCTTTATCCACTATTTAGAAAAGCTGCACCTTTATTGTGATCTAAATTCCCACGTATACATGGATCTGTTATCTGGACTCTCGGTTCTGTTTTGAGGGTCTGTTTGCCTATTCCAGCTCCAATACCAAAATGTGGTTTTTTGGGGGGTTTTGTTTGGTTTGGTTTGGTTTGGTGAGGAAGATTGGCCCTGAGCTAACATCTGTTACCAATCTTCCTCTTTTTGCTTGAGGAAGATTGTCACTGAACTAACACCCATGCCAATTTTCCTCTATTCTTTTTCAAAGATTTTATTTTTCCTTCTTCTTCCCAAAGCCCCCCAGTACATAGTTGTATATATTTTAGCTGTGGGTCCTTCTAGTTGTGGTATGTGGGACACTGCCTCAGCATGGCCTGATGAGCAGTGCTAGGTCCGCGCCCAGGATTTGAACCAGTGAAACCCTGGGCCGCCAAAGCAGAGCACTCGAACTTAACCACAGCCACAGTTTTTTTATGTGAGATGCCACCACAGCATGGCTTGATGAGCTGTGTGTAGGTCCACATCTGGGATCCGAACCCACAAACCCTGGGACACCAAAGCAGAGTGAGCAAAGTTAACCACTATACCACCAGGCTGGCCCTCATGGTTTGTTTTTGATCTATAGAACAAGCTATCCTTATGATCTTTTTCAAAAATTCCTTAGCCAATCTCTTACAATTTTTCTTTCATGTAAACTGTAGATACAGGTTAATGTGTTTCTTTTTTTAAAATCCACTGGGGAGAATTGAGTTTCCAAGATTAATTTAAGGGTAGTACTAATATCCTCAATATCGAGTCTTTGCAACCAAGCAATATATCTTTACACTTATTTTGTTTTTTTAATGCATTTGAATTTTTACAGTGTTTTTTGTGTGTGTGGGGTTTTTTTTTTGGTGAAGAAGATTGGCCCTGAGCTAACTTCTGTTGCCAATCTTATTCTTTTCTTTTCTCCCCAAAGCCCCAGTACATAGTTGTATATCCTAGTTGTAGGTCATTCTAGTTCTTCTATGTGGGATGCCGCCACAGCATGGCTTGCCAAGCAGTGCCATGTTGGCACCCAGGATCTGAACCAGCAAACCCCAGGCTGCTGAAGTGGAATGTGCACACTTAACTGATGTGCCACCAGGCCGGCCCCTTCCACAATGTCTTTTTAAGAGAATTTGTCAGGTTGATCATTTGGCTTTCTAATTTGCTTTCTAGGAGTGACTATGCTTTAATTCAACTCACCAATGGAGTATTTTTATTTTTATTTTTTGAGGAAGATTAGCCCTGAGCTAACATCTGCTGCCACTCCTCCCCTTTGTTTTTGCTGAGGTAGACTGGCCCTGAGCTAACATCCATGCCCATCTTCCTCTACTTTATATGTGGGACACCTACCACAGCATGGTTTGCCAAGCAGTGCCACGTCCGTGCCTGGGATCCAAACCGGTGAACCACGGGCCACTGAAGCAGAACGTGCACACTTAACTGGTGCGCCACCGGGCTGGCCCTACCAGTGGAGTATTTTTAGAATTCAAGATTTCTTGTGGGTTCTTTTTTCCTGGATGCCATTTACTTTTAGGTGTATTGAGTTTGAGATTCCTGTGGGCAGTTGGAGAGGCAGGGTTGGAGCTCATAAGAAGTATAGAGATTGGGGAGAGTTCAGCACAGACCTGAAGTCTGAGGCAAGGAAGAAAGAAAGAAGAAGAAAGGACCAAAGAAGAAACATTGGGAAAATTAGTTCCTGTCATTCATGTTTAATTCCTAAGGTCTAGGAACAAGGTTTCTTATCTGAGGTCCAAGGATGGCTTCAAGTTCTCATGAAATTGAAAGCAAACCTGGAAGTGCATATGCATATGTACATTTTCCCAGAGAGAGGAGACCAGGATTGACGGCTAAGAGCCGCTGGTTGGACAATGTCTAGCATATGAAAGTAATTCAATATACATCTGCGTCCACATATTATGGAATGGGGAGAGGAAGGACACTCTGTGTTGATGGAGAAAGACAGTGTAAAGCCCTGGGGTAAGGAAGAGGGCAGTTAAATAACAGGTCTGTGTAGTAAACCAGGAGAAGCTCAGTTTGCTCAGAGATGAAGAAACATGCTAGGGAAGATCAAGGTTGAAGAAGTGAGCTAGCATGAGATTTGAAAAGCTTTGACTGCCCCTGAACCACTTGAATTTTATTCTGATGCAATGAGGAACTGAGGAGGTTTTTTTGCTAGGGAATGACATGGATTAAATTTAGGAAAGTTTTCTTGCTATGTGTAAGTCTGGTAAAATGAGGAGGTAGGAAGACCATTTGTTTAGTGGATTATTGGTTACCCTATTAGGATTTAAGAGAACCTGGTGGGCTTGAGGAGAGTCCACATTGAGGTCTGTCATGGAGGGGCCCATGTTTACCAGGAGGGCTGTTCTATATCAAACACCATCTCTTCCTGAAGCTGCTCTGAGTGCAAATTGACTCTAAATTAGCTTCTCTTCTGCAGCCAGAGCACTACAAGCCATAAATGAGAGAAACAAGGTCCCATTACTAAACCCTGAATCTTAGACCTTCTGTCCAATAAAACTCCTGAGCTCAGTCCAGCAATGAACACAGAGTTGTGAAACTGGAGGTGCTCAGTAAACACGTGGCCTACATACTAACACAGTCCTGCCCTCTCATGGTGGAAATTCCCCATAATCTGTGGGAAACAAAGATGATGATGTTGGCTGGGGTAGGAAGTCAGGAGGAAACCTCAGGCCTTCTTGAGAGCTGACAACCTGTTTTGCACCTGAGCTCTCTCCTAACAGCCCTTTCTTTATCCAATGTCTGAGATTCTTCTCCTCAGCCATACTGAAGCCCTTTGAGGACAGGAACCCACTTTCTAACTCACTCAACAATCATCTTTTTAAGCACCTACTGTGCGTTTGGCATGATGCAACCTTGCTTTACATCTTGTGAGCTGTCTCCTTGCATAGCTTGAACATTCTTCCTTCTACCTTGGAGGTTCTTAACAATGGATGCTTCTCACGCTCAAACTCAATCTCAGAGCTTTAAAGACTCTTGTGCCAGAATTCAATTCCAGAGTTTCAGATTTAGAGCCTTGGAAATTCCAGGGCATTTAGAAGAAGCTTGCCAGGTGATGCCACACACACCAGATACCACTACCACGACCTCAGGGATCCTGTCTTATCAGCGGCCCTTTCTCTTTTCTAGATATTTCCCTCAGCCTCAGTCCCAAACACTGAAATCTAAACCCTCCTTTAACCTTTGTTCCTTCCTCTTCCCTGCCAAGCTCCTCGAACCAGTAATTTACTCTCAATGCCTCTGCCTTCCTGCTACCTGTTCAGTATTCAACCCACCACTGTCAGCTGGCAAACTTCTAAATGTCACCAATGACTAATAGTTAAACCTAGTGAGCATTTAAAATTCCTTAGTTTGACCCAGTATTTGACCATTTCATCCCTTGGACTCAAAGGCACTATTCTCTCTATTTTCTTCTAAAACACTCATAGAAACTCTGCTTTGGGGGATTCTCCTTCTGTGCCAGGCCCTTTTCCATAGTACAGTCTTGCAGAGGTGTATATACATCTTTATGCTGAAGACTTCCTCGCCTTTGTCTCTGGCTTTCACCTCTCTCCTGGTTCCCAAGCTGTACATCTGACCATGTAGGTCCCCAGATGTGCCATGGGCACTGCAATTGCAGTGTGTCTGAAACCCAGAGCTGCTGCAGGTTTTCTGGTAATGCCTCTGGGTTCTATTCCCTTTTCCATCCTTCTATGACCCCTGCTTCAGTTCATGCCTTCACTGCCTCTTGCCTGGACCACTGTAATTCTCAACTAGTCTCCCTGCTTCCAGTCTCCCCCAATGCAAATTCATCCATTCAAAATATATTTTCTAAAACAAATCTGCTCATGTCACCACTGTGCTTAAAATTCTTCCATGGTTCCCTATCACCTCCTAGAAAAAGCCTATAGCACAAGGTAGACAGGCTTTTGGGTCTTGTCCCAGCCTCCTTGCCTTCCACTCCGCTACAGGCCTTCTGGACCACCCAGACCCAGTCACTTTCTGATCCCCATCCTAATCATTGATAAACAAATGGCAAGCAATAGGATATATTGTTTGTTTGTTTGTTTTGAGGAAAGTCAGCCCTGAGCTAACATCTGCTGCCTATCCTCCTCTTTTTGCTGAGGAAGACTGGCCCTAAGCTAACATCTGTGCCCATCTTCCTCTACTTTTTATATGTGGGACGCCTACCACAGTATGGTTTGCCAAGCGGTGCCATGTCCGTACCCAGGATCTGAACCAGCGAACCCCGGGCTGCCAAAGCGGAACTTGTGCACTTAACTGCTGCGCCACCAGGCCGGCCCTCAATAGGATATATTGGAATATATGAGGAAGCCATTGGTGTAAAACTAACTTGGTCTAGACTTGTTTTTTCCAAAAGGGCCTGACGCAGCCGTCGAGCATGCATTGCACATCTGCTTTAAGCATTTGCTATGTTCCAAAGACAAGAACAAATGCCCTTAAGATAAAGGTGCAACTTCCACCACACTGGCATTTCTTTAAGGAAAAGCCTCTTTCCCTAGGCTGGGAATTGATTGCGGCACTCACCTGTGACCACCCAGCTCGAGACAACAGACTTGTTACCTGCTGTGTCCATCAGTCGCTGTGCTGACAGGGCAATCTCATGACTATTGACATTTCAATCATATGTGATACATGCTCTTTGACTGTAACCACTCTGAACACCCCCACTTCTTTGGAGTGCTCCATTCCTTTGTGGAAAGACTCTCCCAGGCTATATGGTTCTCAAATAAGGCTCATAATAAACTCACCCCAATTTTGATTTATAGATTGGCTATGGATTATTTGCGTCAACATCCTGTTACTCATCTTTTCACCCCCAGCATACATGGTCCTTCTTTCCCACTCCAGGCTTCCCTGTAGCCTGGGAGTGGTTATAGAGGAAGACTGTCATCAGGTCAGGTTGGCAGTGAGGTACCTGCTGCAGGGTAGAGGTGTGTCTATTGTTCACAGCTTTTTAATTTGAAAAATTTCAAACATACAGAAATGATGATGGGGCCGGCCCGGTGGCACAGCAGTTAAGTGCACACGTTGGGCTTTGGTGGCCCGAGGTTCACTGGTTCAGATCCCGGGTGCAGACACGGCACTGCTTGGCAAGCCATACTGTGGCAGGTGTCCCACGTATATAGTAGAGGAAGATGGGCACGGATGTTAGCTCAGGGCCAGTCCTCCTTAGCAAAAAGAGGAGGATTGGCAGCAGATGTTAGCTCAGGGCTGATCTTCCTCAAAAAAAAGAAAGAAAAATATAGCAAATACTTGGCTATTGTCCACCTAGACTCAATAAGGTAAAAACATTAACATCATCCTTAACTCTTCTCTCACATACCTTAAATTCTATTCATTAACAATTCTTTTAAATTCTTCCTTCAGAATATGTCCAGAATCTGAACAATTCTCACCACCTCTTTGCTATGCCCTGACTCAAGCCAGCATCTCCGATCATGACCTTTAGCTTCCTCAAGGCTCCTTGCTTCCTCCTTGCTCCCTACAGTCTATTCTCATCCAGCAGTCAGAGGGATCCTGTTAACTCATAAATCAGACTATGTCACTCCCCTGCTCAAAATCCCAGAATAGCTCCCATCTCCCTCAGAGGAGAGGCTGATGTCCCCATAGTGGCACGCAAAACCCAGTTTGATATACCACCATTACCTCCATGTCTGCATCAGCTACTCCTCTTCCTCTCCCTCATTCTGTTAACAAAGGCCTCCCTGTGGTTCCTCAAACAAGCCCGGCACAGCACATCTCAGGGCTTTTGCATTTTCTTTTCCTCTGCCTGGAAGGTCCCTCAACCTCCACCACATAACTATGGACAGGACTCATTCACTCACCTTCTCAGGTCTTAAATCTAGTCACCTACTCAGTGAAACCCTCCCTTACTCACCTAATTAAAATTGCAAATTACTCGCCCCCTCATACTCTCTGACCCTCTTTCCGGGCTTATTTTTCCCCATAGCAGTTATCACCATTTGATACACTATGCATTTTTCACTAATTTATCTTTGTTATGGTCTTTGTCTTTTTTAAGCTCCACAAAGACAGGGCCTCGTGTGCTGTGCTACTAGTTACTAGCTCTAGAAGGACGCCTGGCACACAGCAGAGCGCAATCTACCTCTGCGGAGTGAGTGCAGGAATAGGAGCCCAGAGGGAGAAACACTTAAATCCAGGACGACTTCCCGAAGGAGTGAGTCCACCCGCGGGCACTTCCAAACACCGCCTAGGCAGCGTCACGGCCAGCCCCTCTCCTCAAGCCACGCCCATGGGGGGCGGGGTGAGGCCTCGACCGGAAGCAGCCTCCCCCAGCGGAAGCCGGGCGGGGCAGTCTAGGCCCTCCTCCCGGCCTGCCCCTGGATAGTGCCCCGCCCACAGGAAAGTGGGTGAAAGGTCGGCGGCGGAGGCGCTGTGGCCCGGGCAGTGGAGCGGGCCGGCGGCGAAGTGACAGGCGCTTTGACGAACGGATGAACCATGGCAGACCAGGTGAAGCCCATCAGCCCGCTCAAGAATCTGCTGGCCGGCGGCTTTGGTGGCATGTGCCTGGTGTTCGTGGGGCACCCGCTGGACACGGTCAAGGTGCGAGGGGGCTGGGGCGTGGGCTATACGGAGGAGGACTGGGCGAGGCGCGGAAAGCAGGGTCTCCCGCGACACGCGGCCTCGGACAGAAGGGGACCTGTGGGAGCTTCTGTGAAAAATCTAGGGAATCTCCTTTTTACTTCTCTTGGGGGTCGGGGGAAGCTGTTCCTCGCTCCCCCAAGAGCCGGGCCGCGCCAAGTGAGAAGCTTCCAACCGCTCATGAAAGGCTCTGATTTAAAGTTCTCGTCTGGCAGCCTCTCCTGACCTTGCACCACTTCTTTGGGGGTGGGAAAGAAAAAGTGCCTCCCCAAAGCTCTGATTTCAGCAAACCTTAACATTATCAGCAAGGTTGAAACAGGTCGCCTGTAAAGCCTGCATCAAGAAGAAAGCTAAAGACAGAGGCACGTATTCTAAAAAAGTCTTTTGGCACATTCCTCTGGGGCCAGAGTCCCCATCACTATCTCTTCGCATCTTTCCCGCCCCAGAGAGGAGCTTGGCCATCTTCAGCCTGTCACCCCACGTTAGCCTGAGTGGCCTCTTGTGGGAAGCAATGATGCCCTCAGAGACTCAGCCTCTTCCAAGGAGAGCAAGTGACCAATTTTGCCCAGGGTCAGGCTCATTCTCACAACTCCCAGGTAAGGAATCCATGGTCAAACTGAGGCTCTGGAAAGGAGGAAACTCATCAGGGCTTGTTCCCTGGTCTTCCCCACATCAGGCCTCAACTCTTTCCCGTGCAACACTTTCAGCAAGGTCTTGTTGGAGACTAAAGTCCATGCCCTGTGACTTAGCATTCAAACCTTCATCCTAGTTTTCTAACCTTATTTCTGGACACACATTTGGAGGAAATTGACAATCATGGCCATGGTGGGCCTGTGGGGAGCAGACATGAGCCTTATAGAGTGGGAAACCTGGGTAGAGGGCTTATTAGAATGTCAGATCGGGTTTCCTCTATAGGGAAATAGCTTTAGGGACACTTACTCTTGGCAGATTTGGACAACAAAGTGCTGCCTTTAGTCTATGAGAAGAGCCAGGGTTATGCTTTGGCAAGACCAGGATTAAAGCTACTAGACTGGTTGGGGCACTGTGAAACAAGTCATATGTTTATTCAGCTAGTGGTAAATGCTGTGTGTGTTAGTGCTTCTTACACAGTCGTTCTAAGCAGCACTGTCTAGTAAGGGAGAGGAATTGTCTGGTCTCTCTTCCTGCTCTTGATCTACGTAGGCAGATTAGTTCCAGGCATCTGGGACCTCTCTTTAAAGAAAAAAGATTTAAACTCTTATTTGCTGCCTTATACAAATGTTGCTCCTGCCTCTGTATCCTCTTGCCCTTTCTCCCCATGAGATGTCACTCTTAGGGAGGAACCAATGACCTCTGTACTGAAATGTAAATGACTGAAAATGCTCGCTGATATTTTCAATAGCCGGAAAGCCTCTTTTGAGCTTAAACCAAAATCACAAATTGCTGTCTCCTGTCCTTTTGATCTCAGAGAGCCAGACGGACTTGAATCAAAGCCTGGACTAGAGCACTTTTAGAGGTCCAAGGTGACTAGCTGTGGCCTGAGAAAGCAAGAGCTGTGGCACTTCAGAGTTGGAGCTGGGAAAGGCTCTATGGCAGGTGGCAGAGGGCTAGCTGAGTTCTGCCTGGAGAAGTAGGGAGACCTAGACATTCTGGGCAGGAGTGAAGGATGATATAGGCTTGGCAACGGGAGTCCGACTGTAAAATAAGACCAGCCATGGAGGACTTTAATGTTCTTGCTGGCCTGGATGGCTGATGTTATGATGAGACAAGTTTGAGATTTATACAAAATCACAAAAAAAGGTATCAGTCGGAGGTTTTGATCCATTTCTCTCTCCCTACTAACTGGGGGAGGTTGTGCCTGACCGTGGAGGATCTAAGGCCGCTATAAGGGATTTTGGATGTAAAGCAGTGTGAGGCTCTGGACATTTCTACTGTTGTGTCCTGTAAACCCCTCAGACTTGCATGTCACCTCCATTGCCTAGAGAGTGGTTTCCTTAGTGTGGCATGTAAGGCCCTAACACATAAAAGAATGAGAGATTCTAAAGAAGTAAAGGAACAGCATAGTGAAGATGGTGTTTCAGAAAGATTAGTATGGTAGCACCCTAAGAAAGATTTCCAAGCAGAACTCTGAGCAGAAAAAGCAGCCAGGAAAAAGACTGCAGAAGTGACTGAGCGTATCAGTTATCTATTGCAGTGTAACAACTTATCCCAAAACTTAGTTGCTTAAAACAGCAGCATTCATTAACTCTCACAGTCTTTGTGAGGCAGGATTTTGGGAGCAGTTTAGGTGGGTATTCTGGCTCAGGGTTTCTTGTGAGATTGCAGATGTTGGCTGGGATCCAGAATATGTAAAGAATTCTTACAACTCAATAATAATAAGATAATAATGTAATTAAAAAATGGGCAAAGGACTTAAATAGACACTTCTGCAAAGAAGATATACAAATAGCCAATAAGCACATGAAAAAATGTTCAATCATTAGGGAAATGGAAATAAAAACTACAATGAGATACCACCTCATACCCATTAGGATGGCTACTATCAATAAAACAGAAGATAACAAGTGTTCGCGAGGATGTGAAAATATTGGAACCCTTGTGCACTGTGATTGGGAATGTGAAATTGTACAGCCAGTGTGGAAAACAGTATGGCAGTTCTTCAAAAATTGAAAATAGAATCACCATATAATCCAGCAATTCCACTTCTGGGTATATAACCGAAAGAATTGAAAGCAGGGTCTCGAAGAGATACTCATACACCCATGTTTATAGCAGCATCATCCACAATAGCTAAAAACATGGAAGCAACCCAGGTGTCTACCCATAGATAAATGGATAAGCAAAATGTGGTATATACATACAATGGAACATTATTCAGCCTTAAAAAGAAGGAAATTTTGACGCTACAATATGGGTGGATCTTGAAAACATTATACTAAGCGAACTAAGTCACAAAAAGACAAACACTATATGATCCCACTTACATTGAAATACTTAGAGTAGTCAAAATCATAAAGACAAAAAGTAGAATGGTGGGGGCTGGCCCAGTGGCACAGTGGTTAAGTGCACATGTTCCGTTTTGGTGGCCTGGGGTTCGCCAGTTTGGATCCCAGGTGTGGACATGGCACCACTTGACAAGCCATGCTGTGGCAGGCGTCCCACATATAAAGTAGAGGAAGATGGGCACGGATGTTAGCTCAGGGCCAGTCTTCCTCAGCAAAAAGAGGAGGATTGGCAGCAGTTAGCTCAGGGCTAATCTTCCTAAAAAAAAAATAGACATTTCTCCAAAGAAGATACACAAATGGCCAATAAGCACATGAAAAATGTTTGACATCATTATCCATCATGGGCATGAAAATCAAAGTCACAATGAGACACCGCCTCACACCCACTATGGTGGCTATAATCAAAAAGACAAATAATAACAAATGTTAGCAAGGATGTGAAGAAATTGGAATCCTCATACACTGCTGGTAGGGATGTAAAATGGTGTAGCTTCTTTGGAAAACTCTGGCAGTTCCTCAAAAGGTTAACGTAGTTTAGCATATGACTCAGCAATTCTCCTAGGTATATACCTATGCTAATTAATTTTATGAGTCAACTTGATTGGGTCATGGGGTGCCCAGATATTGGTCAAACATCCAGGGTATATCTGTGAGGGTATTTTTGTGTGAAGTTAGCATTTGAATTTGTAGACTGAGTAAAGCAGATTGCCCTTGCTAATGTGGATGGCCCTCATCTGATCAGTTGAAGGCCTGAATAGAACAGAAGGCTGACCCTCCCATGAGTAAGGAAGAACTCCTCCTGCATGACTGATTGAGCTGGGACATTGGTTGTTTCCCGCCTTTGGACTCAAACTGAAACATTGGCTCTTCTTGAGTCTTTAGCCTGCCAACTTTTGAACTGGAACTTATACCATCGGCTCTCCTGGTTCTCAGATCTTCAGACTTGGACTGGAACTATACTATTGGCTCTCCTTGGTCTCCAGCTTGCTGACTGCAGATCTTGGGATTTGCTTGCCTCCATAATTGTGTGAGCCAATTCCTGATTTTATATGTATAGTTGTTAGTGGATTGAGTCGATTCTCACTCTTAGCGATCTTGTGTACAGCAGAGTGGAACCTTGCCCAGTCTTTTTGCGCCATCCTCTCACCTTCTAGTGCTAAATCAGACAATACTTCACTGCTATTCATAGGGTTTTCCTAGCCCATGTTTTTGGAAGTAGGTGGCCAGGTCCTTCTTCCTAGTCTGTCTTAGTCTGGAAGCTCCATTGAAACCTGTCCACTGTGGTAGACCCTGCTCATATTTGAAATACCAGTGGCATAGCTTTCAGCCTCACAGCAACACGCAGCTGCCACAGTATGATAACCGACAGACAGGTGAAGTGGTTCTCTGACTGGGAAATGAACCCAGGTCACAGTGATGAGAGCACCAAATCTTAACCACTAGAACACCAGGGCTGACATATATATATATATTCCAAATCCTACTGGGTCTGTTCTTCTGGAGAATCCTGACCAATGCAATATCCAAAAGAATTGAAAACATATAGCCACACAAAAACCTGTACACAAATGTTTATAGCATTGTTATTCATAATCAAAAAGTAGAAAAATGCAAATGTCTGTTGTCTGATGAACAGATAAACAAAATATGGCATATTTGTACAGTAGAATGTTATCCACCAATAAAAAGGAATGAAGGACTGATACATTCTACAACATAGATGGACTTTTAAAATGTTATGCCAGGTAAAAGAAGCCACACATTGTGTGATTTTGTTTATATGAAATATATAGAATAGGCAAATCCATAGAGACAGAAAGTGGATTAGTGATTGCCAGGGGCTGAGAGGAGAGGGCAATGGGGAGTGACTATTAATGGGTGTGGTGTTTCTTTTTGGGGTGATGCAAATGTTCTAAAATTGATTGTAATAAAGATTGCACAACTCTGAATGTGCTAAAAATCATTGAATTATGTACTTTAAATGGGTGAATTTTATGTTATGCAAATTATTTCTTAATAAAGCTATTAAAAATACTGGACCAAAGGACCCCCTCCACCCTCGCAAAAAAAGATGTTGACTGGGACTGCGCTCATCTGAAGGATTGGCTTCCATGTGGTTTATTCCATGCTGGCAAGTTGGTGCTGACTGTTGTCAGGAGGCTTTCTTTCTTCCACACGTGGCCTTTCCAGGCTGCTTGAACGTCCTCATGACATGGTGACCGACTTCCCCCAAAGCAAATAACCTGAGACAGAGACAGGTAGAAGCTGACTTTTTTTTATCACCTACCCTTAGAAGTCACATGGCATCAATACCACGACATTCTATTCAACAGAAGTGAATCACTGAGGGGCTGGCCTGGTGGTGCAGTGGTTAAGTTGACATGCTCCACTTCAGCAGCCCAGGATTCACAGGTTTGGGTCTGGAGCACAGACCTAGCACTGCTTGTCGAGCCATGCTGTGGCAGGCATCCCACATATAAAGTAGAGGAAGATCGGCATGGATGTTAGCTCAGGGCCAATCTTCCTCAGCAAAAAGAGGAGGATTGGTGGTCGGTGTTAGCTCAGGGTTAATCTTCCTCAAAAAAAAAAAAAAAAAATCAAAGAAGTGAATCACCAAGTCTGGCCCACATTCAAGGATAGTGGAATTAGGATTTACCCTTTAAAGGGGAAAAGTGTCAAAGAATTAGTGGACATAATTGAAAACCACCACACTGGGTAAGGATGGATAAGGACTTGGCCTAGGAGAAGACTCAGACAGAGAGAGGAAGTAGTTATGATTCTGGATTCATCGTGACAGACCACTCCAACAGACTTGGTGCCCATGTGATAAGAGCAGGAACAGCAAGAGGAAGTAGTTAGAGGTATTACTAGGGTTTCAAATCCTAAGAAAGAAGGTAGGTAGGTGGCTCTGGTACAAATAAGACATACCTCAGGAGGGTGAGATTCTGCAGATGATTTGAGTAGGGAGAGCTTCTCCAGTGAGCTGTGAATGTAGCCTTAAAGGTAGGGAGAGAGGTCTGGAGATTGCCGAGTGATAGTCATCACTGAACAGAAGCTGAAGCCCTGGAATCTGAGTTTTCTGAAAGGGGTAGTAGACCAGATGAGCGGGGTGCTTAGCCTTGGAGAATGACTGCAGTAGAAAAGGAAACAAAGGAGGAAGTATTGAGAAGGGAGGTTTAGAGAGAGAAAGGGCCAACCTGGTGGCCGAGTGGTTAAGCTTGGCATGCTTCACTTCAGCGGCCTGGGTTTGATTCCCGGGCACAGACCTACACCACTTGTCTGTCAGTGGCCATCCTGTGGTGGCAGCGAACATACAAAAAGAGGAAGACTGGCAGTGGATATTAGCTTAGGGTGAATCTTCCTCAGCAAAAAAAAAAAAGAGAGGGAGACAGTTGGAAGCATCGGATACACCAAAAAGTTGAGAAGGATGAGGAGCAAGAAAAGTAGGATTAGATCCACCTCACTCCGGAATGCCTTTGTTGAGTACCTTACCTGACCACCAGCATGCCACTGCAAATGGAAGTGGGGTGGTGGCTAGAGCTGGAGCTTTGCATCAGCCAGGTCTGGTTACTGGCATGTCACTTGAACTCACTAAACCCAGTCTCATTTGTAAACTGGGAATACCTATCCCATTGGGTCATTCTGGGATCCATTAGATAAGAAATAAATGATGAAAATAAGTGGATGAGGAAATCAGAGGAACTGTTCCTCTCTCTCAAAGCATACTACTGGGGCAGGCTTCGTGGCTGAGTGGTTAAGTCTGCGTGCTCCACTTTGGCGGCCCAGGATTTCACTGGTTTGGATCCTGGGTGCAGACATGGCACCACTCATCAGGCAGCGTTGAGGCAGTGTCCCACATGCCACAACTGGAAGAACCCACGACTAAAATATACAACTGTGTATTTGGGGAGAAAAATCAGGAAAAAACGAAAAAAGCATGCTACTAATGACTTGTGAGCAGAGGGTTTGAATAAATTGGAGGAAAGAGAAGTCTGAATCCAGCAGGTTAAGTGAATGCTGAAGACATGTACACAGTAGGTATAGCTTTCTCTGTTGAGTTTGGCAGACAATTGGGCCATTGCTACCGATAGGTAGTTCTGATTCTGGGAGATGACTATCTTTTAACTTCTGGTTTCAGGTCCGACTGCAGACACAGCCCCCAAGTTTGCCTGGACAGCCGCCCATGTATTCTGGGACCTTTGACTGTTTCCGGAAGACACTTATTAGAGAGGTATGGTATCTCGGTGCTGGGCATTCCTCTCGCTCAGAGGAACACATTCATAGGGTTGGTTTGTTACTCCCAAATAGGGTGGATAGGGTGACTTTATGTAGTTCTACTGGAGGTCTAGCCCACAGCTGTGCGTCTCTCACTGTGCCTTCCTATGCCCTCCTATTGTCATCGATCTGGAGTCTTTGATAGTTCCAGCTACTGTTTTATACGGGTGAATGAAGCTAATAAAATGGTTCTCTGTTTTGGAAGGCAGAATTTAGACTGCAGGGAATTAGTAAGAAATAATTGGAGACGTGAAATAGAAGAAAGGGCATAACTGGATCAGTCAGTTCCACAGGGATCAGTGTCAGAAGTTCACATAGAATCTGGAGGAAAAGTCAGCCAGTCTGAGGAACAGTGGAATCTTCAAACTTCTAGACAAGGACACTAAATTGGTTTGGGATTATTGAATTACATAATAAGTTTTCAGATGTTTCTTACAGTGAAAACATGGATTTTTAAAGTTTTAATTACTAGTGATATTACTCACTTCCCTAGCACATGTTATAAAAAAACCTTGTTGAGAACTTTTCCTTTGCTTCCTAAAATGTAACTTTCATATGAATAAATACTCTATTAAATATATAGTCTTTATTAAATATACAGAAACTGAGGAGCAAGTGTCACTCAGATAAAGAGGGGATGCTGGTAAGTGATGGACTCAACCTTGGGGGGAAAGTGTTCCCCAGGGTTCCTGCAGGACCCAGGCATGGAAGCAAGATTTTGAGGTGGAGCCTACCCAGCTACCCATGCGTGAGATGGTGCTGCCTTTTCTTCTGTAAGGTGCTCTTTCTTTGATTTGTGCTGCCCAGGGTGGAGTCTGATCAGTGTCTGATGGAGGCTTTAGGTTCAGGTCTGCTCAGAATCCTTTGCCCTTACGAAAGAGAGACAGGTTTACATGCCTCTTGGTCAATAAAGATTTTAAGCACCTGTTTAGCAGCTGGGCAGTATGCTGGGTGCTGGGGACCTGGTTAGAATGGCTTGTATAGACCCAACTCCCTACAGAGTTGAATAGGCTTCCTTAGTCCATATTTGTACGTGTCATTGGTTTTTGCTGTGCCGGACTGAGCTCTTTGCTTTCTGGAGCTGCCCGGCAGAGGCCTTAGTTGTGCTGCATGGAACTGAGTGGGCCAGCCAGCACAGTGAGGGGAAGGCTAGAGGAGTTATTGAAAGCTTGGGCTTGGCCTCTCAGGACCTGGGCATCCTTCTCAGCCCAGGTGGGGAGCTGTGGGAGGGGCTTTGGAAGAACTTTATCACATGCTACTTTCGTAGATCCTCCTCAGAAACGTCTCTGTCCGTTCGCCCTTTCCTGTTTACTGCCTCTGCACTTTGTCCTCAGTGAGTCCGCTTGCAACCTGTAGCAGTGTTAGACCTTTGCAGGATCCAGGAGGAGTGCTGACGAGTACAGTTTGCCCCTTTGGTTCTGGAAAGAAGATGGTTGTGAATGCCCAGGGTCTGCAGTGAGGCAGGTTCTCCAGCCTGGGTCTGTGGACCCTCCCAGGGTGCAGCCCGCCCCGTTTCTCCTGCCACTCTCTGTAAGGAGCAACTTCAACATTTTTTGTATTTGTTTTTAAAATTATTCCTTATTTTGTATTAAAGTGATATAATCACTTAGTTTGTTACTGAAAGGCTTGGAACAAAGTAACAAAGTGATCTTTACACCTCTACCTCTATCCCATTCTCCAGAGGCAACTACTTTCAGCTGTTTATGCTGTTTCTATAACTACATAGTACACGTTTACTACTGTATTTTATACGTTTGATGTGTTTTAGCTACCTATTTGTGGTAGACGATTTTAACTGACATTCCCTATCCCCTTTCTCACCTGCCCATATAATTTTATCACGCTTTCTGGTTTAATCCTCTTCACTGTTTTCATGATTATAACTTTATATATGTTTTTTCTGTTAAGCAAATAATCTACTATGATGTACATTTCATTTCTTCTGCAATTTTTTGTTTTTCTTGAGATTGAGTTAATAATTGCATCAGTTTCTTTTGCTTTTTTTTCCTTTGGATCGCTGTCTCTGTTATCCTGTATACTGAATGCTCTATAGAGTACCTTTCTGTTTGGTTTTCCAGACTGCTTAAATAGTTATAACCTATTGTTCCAATGTGTGTTGTTTTGCTTTGTTTTTCTTGGAAACATCCCTCCTGGAGTCCTCCATCCTTGTACTCCCATGTCAGCTGGCTTCTTCCAGGCCCACTGCGCCCAATACCATCCTGGAAATCCCCTTCACCTCTCTTGGGCTGAATCTTCCTCTTCCTTAGTTTACTAACTTTGGATGCAGTATCTATCTATGTGACTGTCTGTTTATTGGCTACTACATTGTTGCTTTCATTACCAAACTGTACTGATGAAAATTAATGTGCAGTCTTAGTATTATTATTATTATTACTTTTTTTTGAGGAAGCTTAGCCCTGAGCTAACATCTGCTGCCAATCCTCTTGTTTTTGCTGAGGAAGACTGGCCCTGAGCTAACATCCGTGCCCATCTTCCTCCACTTTATATGTGGGACACCTACCACAGCATGGCTTGCCATTCGGTGCCATATCCGCACCCGGGATCTGAACCGGCGAACCCCGGGCTGCTGAAGCAGAACATGCAAACTTAACCACTGCACCACTGGACTGGCCCCTTAGTATTATTTTTAGCAATAAATTCTCCATGTCTTAATACTTGGAAAATACAATTTTTTTAATCACCTGTAATCTCACCCCAAGGAAGTCAGATTACATTGTATATCCTGTTTTGTGGCCTGCTTTTTTTTCACTTAGTAGTCTCCTTTCATGATATGATGTGATTTTATGAGTGTATGATAGTCCATTTATGGAATTTCCCTAAGCTGTCTCATTAATATCCTATTTGGGAGCTTTTAGGTTCATTCCAAAATTTTGGTACCTTATAAATGCTTGATGTCATTCTTTTTTATATCTCTGAGTATTTCCTTAGAATAAATTTCTAGTCAGAAGATTTCTTGATGAAAGCGTATGCTGCATATTGCCAGATTGCCTTCTGGAATAGAAGTTATTTCCAGTTTTTTCAGCAGTGTGTAAGAGGACAAGTATTTCTGATAAATGTGGAGGTTTTCTGCTATTTAAAAGCTCTCCTCTCTTGGAAGAGAGGTAAAGGAAGGAAGCTACAGGTTAGAGAATACACTGCTTCCCTGTTTCAGCAGTGTAAAGGGTGGTGCTGTCTGTAAACAGCTTCTGCTTATGTGATTCCTTGCAGGGCATCACAGGGCTATATCGGGGCATGGCTGCCCCCATCATTGGGGTCACCCCCATGTTTGCTGTGTGCTTCTTTGGGTTTGGTTTGGGGAAGAAACTGCAACAGAAATGCCCAGAGGATGTGCTCAGGTGAGTACTTACAGGCCTGGAGCACTTGATGCTGTTCTGCCTGCTGGTGTGACACGGGTTAAAGGAAAGAGCCTTGGCAGACAGCTAATGGCTGTCCTCCTGGGCCTCCCGAGGCTGCTTCTGGGAGTTCCTCGTGAGGGAGGTACTTTAGTTTTTTTTCCCCTGTGAACCAAAAGGTTTCGGAAAAGGCCTCCCCAACTCCCTTTCCAGGTTGTCATAATTTCTTCTGTCAAGTAGTATCACTTACTGGGGTCAGCCCCATAGGGCTGTTGGATGGTTTGAATGCTAAAATGTGTGTACAATGCCATGATCAGTAGCTGATGCTTCAGTACTGATAACAGCAGCTTGTTTTCTGTCACCTGATTGGGAAAGGGAGGTTCCAACTTTTGTTTTACTACTTCTTTTTTTTTCGTGAGGAAGATTGGCCCTGAGCTAACATCTATTGCCAATCTTCCTCTTTTTGCTTGAGGAAGATTGTCCCTGAGCTATCATCTGTGCCAGTCCTCCTCCACTTCATATGTGGGATGCTGCCACAGTATGGCTTGATGAGCAGTGTGTAGGTCTGTGCCTGGGACCCGAACCCATGAACCCTGGGCTACCAAAGCGGAGCACGCAAACTTAACCACTATGCCACCAGGACAGGCCCTGTTTTACTTCATTTTTATAACATGATTATAGTTATTTGAGATACTGGTTTCTCTGTTAAAGTGAAATAAATTAGTGTATTTCTTTTTAATAAACTTTAAGGATTTGGATTTGAGTATGAAGGGGCAGATGAGTCAGAATCATAGCTCAGAAATTACCAAGTAGTTAATGAAAACAGAGACTTCTTGGGATGCAGGGGAATTTTGAGTGGAAATATGGGATAACAAGGTGCCCTCAGTCTGAGCTGTGCAAGATGACAACTCCCGGGCGGGGCTGCAGGTAGCACAGGACCCACAGAGGCTGGCCAGGCTTGGGATCCAGGAGCTCAAGGGAGGAGGCCCAGGGTGCCATGCATTTGTTTTCTTTCACTACTTTAGGCAACAGCAGACTGAGGTGGCCTTGGTGTAGTAGAGATGCTTGTAATGTGAAACTCTATTTCTGGAGTCCTTGTGACCCTCTGAATGTGCCCAGCTTCTATATACTGGTGGCCCCAAATGTGGCTGTATGTGGGGAGGGGGTCCTCATGAAGCTGTTTGACTGTTGGTAGTCCAAATGTCCCATGGACACATATCCTCGCCGAACACCTGGTCTTTTAGCTCATGTGGCAACTCATAGCCGTACCAGGGCCATACATGAGAATCCCCAGTGGGATCACTGCTTGTACTTTGGCCTGTGGTTTTGTTCCCTGTACAATCACATTAACACTCTGAGAAACACCCTTCCTGCTTGAGCAAAGATTGAAACACTCTGGACCCCACCCCTATAATCCTGCCATGTTCTGAATCCTGAATGTCAGCCCTGCCATGTTCCCCTCTCTGTGGTGGTATTTGGGGATAATATGGAAAGGAGCATTACTACAGCCTTGGGGTGGAATCCCAGGAGGGTCCATTACTCACAGATGCCTCCCTGGGGTGGGGTGGCAGGTGGCAGAATGAGCCGGGCAGTCATAGAGTGTCTACACGGTACCCTGTGCACACACAGAGACCCCACTCAGACAACAGTCCCCAGTCCCAGGAGATGGAGGTGTGCCTAGCCTAGAGTCTGGGCATCTTGGGAAGAACAGAGCATGTTGGTCTCATAAGGGGAAGTTTAGTTGCTGAGAGGTCTCCTCTTGGGGACAGCAGTGTGAACTGAGACTGTTAAGGAGGCCATGCGTGAAAGCAAGTCTCTTGACTGTTCAACAGTCGACCTGTGTTCTGGGCTTGCATGCCAGAGGTAGACGTGAGAGCCTTGCCTGGGGTAAGTGCATGGAAAAAACTGGGCTGTTGAGACTGGTGCCCTGCCTAGAGGGAAGGACCCATAGTGGATGTGTCCCTATCCCCATTTGACATCTATTCTCCAGGTCTTGTTGGGTGGGACCAGCCTGAAGGCTCAGTTGTCAGAGGCTTGGGGTCTGGAGGGCCCTGAGACTCAGGCAAGTAAGTGAAGTTTTTTGCCAAGGTTTCCTAAATCGTGGGGACTCTGTTGGAATGCTAATTGTAGCTTTGTGCTCTATTGCCTTCAGACCACCCAGATATTGCTAATCCTAGAAAGAAAAGGAAAAGCCAGAGGTGGTACAGCTGTGGGCTTTAGATGCTAGGAGCCTCAGACTCCTCCAAGTTCTCATAGCGGCTCTTTCTTTGGGGGCCAGGGTGAGGATTCATATCTCTGGGCTCTGGGGGACCATTCCCTGCACAGAGGGCTACAAGACCCATCATGCCTGTCTGGTTACCATCCCTGTTTGGGCCTTTCTCAGCATTTTACAGCATATTCTTTGCAACTGGCCTGGCTGTCCCTTGCCTGTGGAGGTAGCCACAGCTGTTCCCTCTGGCCTTGATGCTGTCCTACTTGAATATTGGCTTAAAATGTTCTCAGGCCTTTGGGGATCCAGAGGAGGTGAGACTGGAAGGGAACTGGGGTTGACTGAGATCCAGATCCTAAGTTAGAGGATTTTTCCACAACAACCTTGAATTTTACACATGAGGAATCAAGCCTCTTGGGAAAGTTGTCCAGAGTCATTGTGAATGTCAGGGAGGAAACTGTGTTTCACTGTAAAGCTTCTCCCATGGGTAAGACCCTCTTGAGTGTGCAGGTGTGCCTTGTGACCAAGCTTCTATTCCTGTTGGGACTGACACCCCTGCCCTAGGAAATCTGACATCAGAATACACCTAGAACTTGGCTTTTGTGCCAAATATGATTTATTTGTGTTTGGGTTCTGCCCAGTCCAAGTAATTATTTTTTCTTACACAGTCTTCCTCTTTGTTGGGATTGCTTCTGTCCTGGTGGTTAGTTACAGGTGCTTGCCTCTGGCATTTCTTTTCAATACAGCTACCCCCAACTATTTGCAGCTGGGATGTTATCTGGTGTATTCACCACGGGAATTATGACCCCTGGAGAACGGATCAAGTGCTTGTTACAGGTAAGGTGTGATCTGGGAAGGGGGGGATGTGATCTGGGGGGGAGGTGGCCAGCGTTCTCCATTCAGTGTACAATTTTGTTTGGATGTTTATGTCCTTTCACCCTGCATAAAGGCTTCAGGTCAGGTGTGCAAAACAGTTTCAAGTGTTTCAGGAACATGGAAGCAATCGTAGTAGAATCAAGGACCAGGACAGTATAACAAACCAACCAAAATGTCACACCTGTGATGTGTCAGCCCAGGTTTATCCACACTTATTAGCAGCTACTTCAGGAACTTCGAAAGGTGAGTTATGTCTCATCAGAAGTGGAAGGGAGGCTCCTACTCAACATCTCATGTCTCTACCGATTGCCCAAAGGTTCAGTGGCCTTAGAGTGCCTGGCTTGTTCTGAGGCTGAAGATGTGACCTGGCTGCTTGCCTTACCACACAGGCCTCCTTTAAAAAAGAATTGTTACTGTTTTTTTCTTCTAATGGCTGAAGTAACTGACACAGTTCTTGCTAGAAAATTTTGATAATTCAGAGAAGCACTAAGAAAAAATATATTTATTTCCTATGATACCATCCCACTGAGGTAAATACTGTTATGCTTTGTCTGTGAATTCTTCTGGTCTTTTTGGTAAACATGTATATTAAGAAATGTTGTCTTTTGAAATAAAAATGGGATCACATACTACAATAGTTTTATAACCAAGTTTTTTTCACTTGATATATCATAATATTTTTCTCCGTGATTATTTTTCTCAAGCATAATTTTCTGCATCTTCATTACATGGCTGTCATTTACCCCATAATCCCTTATCTGGGAGCATGTGCCATAGGAAAGATCTTTGTAAATAAGCTTTTGCACATGTACCTGATTACTCTCTTAGGATAAATGTCTAGACGTCGAATTAGTATGTTTAAAGAGATATGCTTTTTAGAGTTTTTAATGCACAGTACCTAATGGTCCTCCTATAAAGGTCTGTTACTTTCTTTTCTTTTCTTCTTTCTTTCTTTTTTTTTTTGAGGAAGACTAGCCCTGAGCTAACATCTGCCATCAATCCTCCTCTTTTTGCTGAGGAAGACTGGCCCTGAGCTCACATCCGTGCCCATCTTCCTCTACTTTATATGTGGGACACCTGCCACAGCACGGCTTGCCAAGCGGTGCCATGTCTGCACCCAGGATCCAAACTGGCAAACCCTGGGCCGCCGAGAAGCGGAACATGTGAACTTAACCACTGCGCCACTGGGCCGGCCCTAGGCCTGTTACTTTCTATTCCTTCAGTAATACACGAGAGTGCCCATTTCCCAGCAGACTTTGCAGCATCTAATTTACAATCTCTGCCAGTCTGATAGGTGAAAAAATTGCATTGTTTTAATTTTTCATGCTTTTAATTGTTGGTGAGGTTAATTATTTTGATGAATATTAGTTGCTTGAATTTTTCCTTTGGGAAGTGCCTGTGTTCTTTGCTCTTTTTTTTTTAAACTGATTTGTCAAAGCTTTGGACATGTTAAAGTTATTACTTATCATATGTGGCAAGTCTTTTTCATGGTTTGCATTTTTCATTTGATTTTTCATATTTTTTGATTAAATTTTTTTTTTTTGAGGAAGAGTAGTCCTGAGCTAACATCTGCCAATCCTCCTCTTTTTTTTTTTTTTAATTAATGTTATGATAGATTACAACCTTGTGAGATTTCAGTTGTACGTTATTGTTAGTCATGTTCTGGGTACACCTCTTCCCCCTTTGTGCCCTCCCCCCTCCCCCCCTTTTCCCTGGTAACCACCGATCAGATCTCCTTGTCAATATGTTAACTTCCACCTATGAGTGGAGTCATATAGAGTTCGTCTTTCTCTGACTGGCTTATTTCGCTTAACATAATACCCTCGAGGTCCATCCACGTTGCTGCAAATGGGCCAATTTTGTCTTTTTTTATGGCTGAGTAGTATTCCATTGTGTATATATACCATATCTTCTTTATCCAATCATCAGTTTCTGGGCATGTAGGTTGGTTCCACGTCTTGGCTATTGTAAATAATGCTGCGATGAATATAGGGGTGCAAGGGACTCTTGGGATTTCTGATTTCAGGTTCTTAGGATAGATACCCAGTAATGGGATGGCTGGGTCATAGGGTATTTCTATTTTTAACTTTTTGAGAAATCTCCATACTGTTTTCCATAGTGGCTGTACCAGTTTGCATTCCCACCAATAGTGTATGAGGGTTCCTTTTTCTCCACAACCTCTCCAACGTTTGTCACTCGTGGTTTTGGATGTTTTTGCCAATCTAATGGGTGTAAGGTGATATCTTAGTGTAGTTTTGATTTGCATTTCCCTGATGATTAGCGATGATGAACATCTTTTCATGTGTCTATTGGCCATATTTATATCTTCTTTTGAGAAGTGTCTGTTTATGTCCTCTGCCCATTTTTTGATCGGGTTGTTTGTTGTTTTGTTGTTAAGCCGTGTGAGTTCTTTGTATATTATGGAGATTAACCCTTTGTCGGATAAGTGGCTTGTAAATATTTTTTCCCAATTAGTGAGATGTTTTTTTGTTTCAATCCTGTTTTCCCTTGCCTTGAAGAAGCTCTTTAGTCTGATGAAGTCCCATTTGTTTATTCTTTCTATTGTCTCCCTCAGCTGAGGAGTTATAGTGTCCAAAAAGATTCTTTTGAAACTGATGTCAGAGTGTACTGCCTATATTCTCTTCTAGAAGACTTATTGTTTCCGGCCTAATCTTTAGGTCTTTGATCCATTTTGAGTTTATTTTGGTGTGTGGTGAAAAAGAATGGTCAATTTTCAATCTTTTGCATGTGGCTGTCCAGTTTTCCAGCACCATTTGTTGAAGAGACTTTCTTTTCTCCATTGTAGGCCCTCTGCTCCTTTGTCGAAGATTAGCTGTCCATAGATGTGTGGTTTTATCTCTGGGCTTTCAATTCTGTTCCATTGATCTGTGGACCTGTTTTTGTACCAGTACCACGCTGTTTTGATCACTGTAGCTTTGTAGTATGTTTTGAAATCGGGGATTGTGATTCCGCCGGCTTTGTTTTTCTTGCTCAGGATTGCTTTAGCAATTCGCGGTCTTTTGTTGCCCCATATGAATTTTAGGATTCTTTGTTCAATTTCTGTGAAGAATGTTCTTGGGATTCTGATTGGGATAGCATTGAATCTGTAGATTGCTTTAGGTAGTATGGACATTTTAACTATGTTTATTCTTCCAATCCATGTGCATGGAATGTCTTTCCATCTCTTTATGTCGTTGTCAATTTCTTTCAAGAAAGTCTTGTAGTTTTCATTGTATAGATCCTTCTCTTCCTTGGTTAAGTTTATCCCAAGGTATTTTATTCTTTTCGTTGTGATTGTGAATGGGATTGAGTTCTTGAGTTCTTTTTCTGTTAGTTCATTGTTAGTGTATAGAAATGCTACTGATTTATTTATGTTGATTTTATACCCTGCTACTTTGCTGTAGTTGTTGATTATTTCTAATAGTTTTCCAATGGATTCTTTGGGGTTTTCTATATATAAGATCATGTCGTCTGCAAACAGTGAGAGTTTTACTTCTTCATTACCTATTTGGATTCCTTTTATTTCTTTTTCCTGCGGAATTGCTCTGGCCAACACCTCCAGTATGTTGAATAGGAGTGGTGAAAGTGGGCACCCTTGTCTTGTTCCTGTCCTCAGAGGGATGGCTTTCAGTTTTTGTCCATTGAGTATGATGTCGGCTGTGGGTTTGTCATATATGGCCTTTATTATGTTGAGGTACTTTCCTTCTATACCCATTTTATTGAGGGTTTTTTATCATAAATGGGTGTTGGATCTTGTTGAATGCTTTCTCTGCATCTATTGAGATGATCATGTGGTTTTTGTTTTTCATTTTGTTGATGTAGTGTATCACGTTGATTGACTTGCGGATGTTGAACCATCCCTGTGTCCCTGGTATAAATCCCACTTGATCATGGTGTATAATCTTTTTGATGTATTGCTGTATTCGGTTTGCCAGAATTTTGTTGAGGATTTTTGCATCTATGTTCATCAGTGATATCGGCCTGTAGTTCTTCTTTGTGTTGTCCTTGTCAGGTTTGGGGATCCGAGTGATGTTGGCTTCATAGAATGTGTTAGGGAGTACTCCATCTTCCTCAATTTTCTGGAATAGTTTGAGAAGAATAGGTATTAAGTCTTCTTTGAATGTTTGGTAGAATTCTCCAGAGAAGCCGTCTGGTCCTGGACTCTTATTTTTGGGGAGGTTTTTGATTACCGTTTCTATTTCCTTACTTGTGATTGGTCTATTCAGGTTCTCCATTTCTTCCTGATTCAGTTTGGGGAGGTTGTAGGAGTCTAGGAAGTTGTCCATTTCTTCCAGGTTGTTCAATTTGTTGGCATATAGTTTTTCATAGTATTCTCTTATGATCCCTTGTATTTCATTGGTATCTGTTGTGATTTCTCCTCTCATTCCTAATTTTATTTATTTGAGATTTCTCTCTTCTTTTCTTGGTGAGTCTGGCTAAAGGTTTGTCTATTTTGTTAATTTTTTCGAAGAACCAACTCTTTGTTTCATTGATCCTTTCTACTGTCTTTTTTGCTTCAATATCGTTTATTTCTGCTCTTATTTTTATTATTTCCCTCCTTCTACTGACTCTGGCCTTTGTTTGTTCTTCTTTTTCTAGTTCTGTTAGGTGTCGTTTGAGGTTGCTTATGTGAGCTTTTTCTTGTTTAGTGAAGTGAGACTGTATTGCGATGAATTTCCCTCTTAGGACTGCTTTTGCTGCATCCCAAGTGATTTGGTATGTCGTGTTCTCATTTTCATTTGTCTCCAGATAATATTTGATTTCTTCTTTAGTTTCTTCAATAATCCATTGTTTGTTCAGAAGCGTGTTGTTTAGTCTCCACATTTTTGCACCTTTCTCTGCTTTTTTCTTGTAGTTGATTTCTAGTTTCATAGCATTATGATCAGAAAAGATGCTTGGTATTATTTCAACTCTCTTGTATTTATTGATGTTTGCTTTGTTTCACAAAATATGGTCAATTCTTGAGAATGTTCCATGTGCACTTGAGAAGAATGTGTAACCTGCTGTTTTTGGATGAAGTGTTCTATATATATCTATTAAGTCCATCTGGTCTAATTTTTCATTTAATTCTATTATTTCCTTGTTGATTTTCTGTCTGGATGTTCTGTCCATTGGTGTTAATGGTGTGTTGAGGTCCCCTACTATTATTGTATTGTTGTTGATGTCTTCTTTTATTTCTGTTAAGAGTTGCTTTACAAATTTTGGTGCTCCTGTGTTGGGTGTGTATATATTTATAAGTGTTATGTCTTCTTGGTGGAGAGTCCCTTTTATCATTGTGTATTGTGCCTCTTTGTCTTTCTTTATCTGTTTTGCTTTGAAGTCTACCTTGTCTGATATTAGTATAGTGACACCTGCTTTCTTTTGTTCATTATTAGCTTGGAGTATTGTTCTCCATCCCTTCACTCTGAGTCTGTGTTTGTCTTTGGGGCTGAGGTGTGTTTCCTGGAGGCAGCATATTGTTGGGTCTTGTTCGTTGATCCATCCTGCCACTCTGTGTCTTTTGATTGGGGAGTTCAATCCATTTACATTTAGAGTGATTATTGAGATGTGGGGGCCTACCACTACCATTTTATGTCTTGTTTTCCCGTTTTCTTCAATTTCCTTTGTTTCTCGTCCCATGGTTTAATCTGTTCTGATGAAGAACTCCTACTCTCTGTTGTTGTCCTTCTACTTATCTCCTCTGCTTTTGGTTTTGTAGCCCCTTTCCTTTTTTGATTTTTCAGGAATGAGGGTTTTCCTGAGGATTTCCTGAAGAGGAGGTTTTGTGGCCATGAACTCCCTTAATTTTTGTTTATCTGGGAAAGTTTTTATTTCTCCATCGTATTTGAAGGATATTTTCGCTGGGTAGAGAATTCTCAGCTGTAGGTTTTTGTCCTTCAGATTTTTGAATATATCATTCCACTCTCTTCTAGCCTGTAAAGTTTCTGCTGAGAAATCTGCTGATAGCCTGATGGGGGTTCCTTTGTAGGTTAGTTTCTTTTGCCTGGCTGTCTTTAGTATTTTCTCCTTGTCGTTGACTTTTGCTAGCTTCACTACTATATGCCGTGGGGTTGGTCTTCTTGCATTGATAAAGTTTGGAGATCTATTGGCTTCTGTCACCTGAAGATCCATCTCTCTCACCAGATTTGGGAAGTTCTCATCCATTATTTCTTTGAATAGGCTTTCTGCCCCTTTCTCCTTCTCTTCTCCCTCTGGTATACCTATAATCCTTACGTTGCATCTCCTAATTGTGTCTGATAATTCTCGGAGAGTTTCTTCATTTCTTTTTAGTCTTAGTTCTCTCTCCTCCTCTGCCTGCAGCATTTCTCTATTCCCATCTTCCAAATTGCTAGTTCTTTCCTCCATATTATCGGCCCTACTGTTCAGTGCATCTAGATTTTTCTTAATCTCCTCTATTGTGTTCTTCATTTCCAGTATTTCTGTTTGTTTCTTCTTTATCGTATCAAACTCTTTTGTGATATAGCTCCTGAACTCGTTGAGTTGTCTATCTGAGTTCTCTCTTAACTCATTGAGTATTTTAATGATGGCTGTTTTGAAGTCATCGTCATTTAGGTTATATATTTCATTTTCTTTGGGATTGTTGTCTGTGTATTTGTTGTTTTCCTTCTGTTCTGGAGATTTAACGTATTTTTTCATATTGCTTGATGTTGTAGATTTGTGCTTCCGCATTGAGATAGAGATTAGTTGCTCCTTCCACTTGTTTCTGCTGGTGTGGTGGGGGAGCAGCTGTTTATACTGCACCAACCAGGAACCCTATCCGCAGTTGCTAACTGGGCCTGGGCCCCTCCTCGTAGTCACAGTGGTCCTTTGGATTCCCTCTTCTGCCGTGGGGGCCGTCACGGGGGGGCTTCAGGCTGCTGGTGCCTACTGTTGCAGCCCACCTAGACGTGCTCCCTCCTTGGGGTCTGCAACAGTGTTATGGGCTTTTCCAGCGGCCATGGGTAGGATCACTTATGTTTGCCACTCCGTCACTGTAGGCACCCACCAAATCTCACTTGTCCACTATGGGTCGCAGCAGACCTATTGGCATCTTCTACAGTCTGTGGTTAGCTCACCTAGCTATGCTACTTTTGTCCCAGGGTCTTCCAGCCTTGTGGCTGCCAGATGGGTGCTCTCTACTAGTGCTGTGCAGAGGCTTTCGCTGAGGCTGCTGTGAGCCTGTAGGGTTTCCCCCTAGGCTACGGAGCTGGGTCGCTGGAACTCCACCCAGCCCCAGTCCTGTTCCCCAGGAACTCGGGGAGCCCTTTGCCCTGACTGGGGGACAGCCGGAGATCCTGATTTCAGTGGTAGCTGGTCAGCTGCTGCCCTGCCTGATATTCTCCTCTCCGGGACCCTCCCGGTGTTGTGGATGCTGGGCGTGGCCCCTCCGCTAATGTCAGACAGAGAGTTCTGTCTGCTGCCGGGCAGAACTCTGGAGCTTCCCCCCCCCGGGCCCCCCCCCCCGCCTCTGGAGCTTCACCCAGCCCCAGGCAGGGGGG